>NC_034186.2:53676054-53739324 GCF_002021735.2 Oncorhynchus kisutch | reverse complement strand
GGAAACAGGGTTTGAAGAGATGGTTAGTGAGAAAGGGAAACAGGGTTTGAAGAGATGGTTAGAGATGGTTAGTGAGAAAGGGAAACAGGGTTTGAAGAGATGGTTAGAGATGGTTAGTGAGAAAGGGAAACAGGGTTTGAAGAGATGGTTAGTGAGAAAGGGAAACAGGGTTTGAAGCGATGGTGAGATGATGGTTAGTTGAGAGAAAGGGAAACAGGGTTTTGAAGAGGATGGTCTAGAGAGATGGTTAGTGAGAAAGGGAAACAGGGTTTGAAGAGATGGTTAGAGATGGTTAGTGAGAAAGGGAAACAGGGTTTGAAGAGATGGTTAGAGATGGTTAGTGAGAAAGGGAAACAGGGTTTGAAGAGATGGGCATGAAGAAATATGAGGAATAAGATTTTTTTAATATCTTTATTTAACTAGGCAAGTCAGTTAAGAACAAATTCTTATTTTCAATTACAGCCTAGGAACAGTGGGTTACCTGCCTTGTTCAGGGGCAGAATGACAGATTTGTACCTTGTCAGCTCGGGGATTCGATCTTGCAACCTTTCGGTTACTAGCCCAACGCTCTAACCACTAAGCTACCCGAGGTAAAGTGTGCATCAGCTTTTCATTTAGCCTACAGTATTCCTGCTGGCCAGGACTAAGTGGTGGGAGACCCCTGTACAGGGCAACTCTATTCTCCCCACTGGCCTGTTGTGTGTGTGTGTGTGTGTGTGTTGTGTGTGTGTGTGAGTGTGTGTGTGTGTGTGTGTGTGTGGTGTGTGTGTGTGTGGTGTGTGTGTGTGTGTGTGTGTGTGTGTGTGTGTGTGTGTGTGTGTGTGTGTGTGTGTGTGTGTGTGTATGTGTGTGTGTGTGTGTGTGTGTGTTTGGACTGTAACAGAATTTCTCCAGTCCTCTGGGCCCTGGCGCAAAGCAGAGAATAAATGGTGGAGGTGGCAGGCCTGGACAGAAAAATCAATGCCTGCTTATACAGACATGACACGCCAGGGGCCCCAGCAATCTGTGTGTGTGTTCTCCTACATCCTCCCTTCCCTACCTTAGAGACTTGGGTTTCTACCTTTTACCTCAGCTTTGTGACTAAATAACTCTCTTCTTTTCCCTCCCTCCCTCCCTCCCTCCCTCCCTCCCTCCCTCCCTCCCTCCCTCCCTCCCTCCCTCCCTCCCTCCCTCGCAGGAAGTTTGAGTGTGATCTGTGCGACCGGTCGTTCAGTGAGAAGTGGGCTTTGAACAACCACATGAAGCTGCATACGGGGGACAAGCCCCATAAGTGTGCCTGGCCTGCCTGCCACTACGCCTTCCTCACCCTGTCTGCCATGAAAGACCACTACAGGACACACACGGGTGAGCTGCAACACCCGCACATGTTGTCTAATGTGCTGCACACACACCTCATGTCACCTAGACACCCACACACATCTCGTATACACACCTGGGATTGTCTAGTGTACACACCTCATGTCACCTAGACACCCACACACATCTCGTATACACACCTGTGATTGTCTAGTGTACACACCTCATGTCACCTAGACACCCACACACACCTCGTATACACACCTGTGATTGTCTAGTGTACACACCTCATGTCACCTAGACACCCACACACCTCGTATACACACCTGTGATTGTCTAGTGTACACACCTCATGTCAGCTAGACACCCACACACACCTCATGTCACCTAGACACCCACACACACCTCGTATACACACCTGTGATTGTCTAGTGTACACACCTCATGTCACCTAGACACCCACACACATCTCGTATACACACCTGTGATTGTCTAGTGTACACACCTCATGTCAGCTAGACACCCACACACACCTCATGTCACCTAGACACCCACATACACCTCGTATACACACCTGTGATTGTCTAGTGTACAAACCTCATGTCACCTAGACACCCACACACACCTCATGTAACCTAGACACCCACACACATCTCGTATACACACCTGTGATTGTCTAGTGTACACACCTCATGTCACCTAGACACCCACACACACCTCATGTCACCTAGACACCCACACACACCTCGTATACACACCTGTGATTGTCTAGTGCACACACCTCATGTCAGCTAGACACCCACACACACCTCGTATACACACCTGTGATTGCCTAGTGTACACACCTCATGTCAGCTAGACACCCACGCACCTCATGTCACCTAGACACCCACACACACCTCGTATACACACCTGTGATTGCCTAGTGTACACACCTCATGTCACCTAGACACCCACACACACCTCGTATACACACCTGTGATTGCCTAGTGTACACACCTCATGTCACCTAGACACCCACACACACCTCGTAAACACACCTGTGATTGTCTAGTGTACACACCTCATGTCACCTAGACACCCACACACACCTCGTATACACACCTGTGATTGCCTAGTGTACACACCTCATGTCACCTAGACACACAAACCGATACCTTCAGTTAATGACTACATGTCCATACAGGTGAGACACCTTCAGGATACCTACCTACAGTACAGACATGTACCGAGAGGAAGAATCAGTGAGAAATGAACAAAGTGCCTGTTTGGTGTGGCCAGACTGTTTGCCTTTGGTGTCAGTCCGTCAGTCAACCTGCTCCTTGACTCCCTTTTAAGTCAATGACAAAAGCTAGCGGACGTCAGGGCGGCAGGCGGGGGGCCTGGTCTCGGTATGACAGACTGAGTGAGCGCCAGCAGGAGAACAGTCCATCCGTCACGCGGGCCCCTCTCACAGTGGCAAGGCGCCGCCAACATAATTAGACCTTTTTATTTTCATTTGTTTCCCCGAGAACCGCCGTTCGCCGTCAGCCGGGTCCCGACCGTCACTCTGCTCCAAGCACCTAGGTGTCACTTGCTGCGACAGGGAGGGTAGGGGAAGAGGGAGGGGGAGAGAGGAGAGAGGGAGAGAAAGAGATTGGCAGGCGGGCAGGGAGAGAGATGACTGAGAGAGAGAGAGACGACAGAGAGAGATGACAAAGAGAGAGAGAGACGACAGACAGAGAGAGAGACGACAGAGAGAGAGAGACACGCCAGAGAGAGAGAGACGACTGAGAGAGACGACAGAGAGAGACGACAGAGAGAGAGAGAGAGAGAGAGAGAGAGACGACTGAGAGAGAGAGAGACGACTGAGAGAGAGAGAGACGACAGAGAGAGAAAGACGACAGAGAGAGAAGACAGAGAGAGAGAAGACAGAGAGAGAGACGACAGAGAGAGAGACGACAGAGAGAGAGACGACAGAGAGAGACGACAGAGAGAGAGAGAGAGAGACGACAGAGAGAGAGAGAGACGACAGAGCGAGAGAGAGAGAGACGACAGAGAGAGAGAGACGACAGAGAGAGAGAGAGACGACAGAGAGAGAGAGAGATGACATAGAGAGAGAGATGACAGAGAGAGAGAGAGACGACGGACAGAGAGAGAGACGACAGACAGAGAGAGACGACAGACAGAGAGAGAGACGACTGAGAGAAATATGACAGAGAGAGAGAGACACGACAGAGAGAGAGAGAGACGACTGAGAGAGAGAGACGACTGAGAGAAAGACGACAGAGAGAGAGACAACAGAGAGAGAGACGACAGAGAGAGAAAAAGAGAGACGACAGAGAGAAAGAGAGATGAGACGACAGAGAAATATATAACAGAGAAAGAGAGAGACGACAGAGACGACAGAGAGAGAGACGACAGAGAGAGAGACGACAGAGAGAGAGACGACAGAGAGAGAGACGACAGAGAGAGAGATGACAGAGAGAGAGATGACAGAGAGAGACGACAGACAGAGAGACGACCGAGAGAGGAAGAAAGAGAGAGAGACGACTGAGAGAGACTCATGGCCCTGATTAGTGACACCCAGAATGCTAACTCAATTTACAGCTCCATGATGAAACACTTCTATTAATGGGCAGACAGGGATGGGATGAGGGGGGGAGGGGGGGTGACAGAGGCAGACGTTACCGTATCATTGCAATCCCATTCCAGCACACTGGCGAGTTGACACACTCTAAAATATGATCGGCTTGTGTGAACTGTTTGAACGTTATAAATGGGCTCCTTCACAAGGGTCAGCTGCAATACTAATAAAATAAGTAGGAAACTAAAAGTTGAACTATTCACTCCCAGGTGACATGTGGCTGTAAGTAATTGGGGAGATCTTTGTTACGTGCCTGGGTCTGGGTTGTGTGTGTAGCGGGCGGGAAGAGGATAGATCGGACCACTGGTAGGGGGTGTTGAGGAAAGTAGCGTGGGACGACGTTTGAGTGTGTGTCAGCAGAGATACCCAAGATAATGTAGCGCAACAATTAAGGTGTTTGAATTGTTGGCCCCTATGCTATTACGTGTAAAGCTGTTGTGCAAACAGTGTTTGAGATGTGCTACAGCACTAATCATGAAATGGAATTCTGTCTTTAAGTAGTGTATGTTCTCAGTCCTGTGGCATTTGAATATTTTCGTTGTGACGAGAGAATGAATCTCTATAAAAACACACTTGTGCTGCTACCATTCCCTTGACTGTGACTGTGGCAGATGCAGTCATAGTGAGGGACGTCCTATTTTTCCTTCCTGTGTGTGAACAACTCCTGGGCCTGCAGTCATGTCTCTAACTGTATTCATTGTTCTGGGGCTGATTTGTGTGTTTTCTATGTTAATCACTCCCCTCACACCCCCAATGTCTGAGGAAGAGGAGGAGGGGAGGTAGCGTCAGCCGCCAGGGTCATTTGTAACGGCTGATGAATGAGCGACTCAAATAAATAAATAAATCAAAATGTCCCAACCCGCCCCGGCCTTTCCCCCCAGCTCTTCCGCAGAGGGACCCCGGCAGTGCCGTTTGCCGCGACAGGGCCACAATTGATTTCCTCATTGCCTCAGTTTGTCGCTTAATCTGGCGATATGCTGATATATCTTCGCACTTTTGTCAATTAATTTCCCTGAGAAATGAGGCCCAAAATGGCGAGTCACATCAATACAGCGGGCGGATTCTGTGTCGAAAAATTAAGCGGTAAAATGAATTGCCCTCCCAACCGCAACCCTGCTAAAACATAACTAATGACTCCTCCGGGGTTCTTTAAAACACAGATATAGGCATCGGGCGCCCAGACACACATATATCAAATCAAATGTTATTTATCAAATGCTTCGTAAACAACAGGTGTAGCTTAAAAATGAGATCCGGACGGGATCTTCCCAAAAGTGTAGAGCTGGAGAAAATAGAGAAACGAGTAATAACACATAATAGTAAAAGTCATAAGAAATGCACCGTTGAGTAACGATAACTTGGCTGTATACACGGGGGCATCAGGATCGATGTGCGGGGGTACGAGGTACTATCTGCAGTACATGTAACTAGGAATAGAGTGACTAGGCAACAGGATGGATAATAAACAGTAGCAGTGTATGTGATTCAAAAACACACACCCACACTTCAAAGTACTTTTTAATAAGTATTGCAATAAGTGGATTTATTTTGTTAAGGGTAGAGGGAGTACCAGAAGAATGAGAACAAAGAATAGTTTTGGAGTGATAAAATGACTAAAAGTTATATAAGCCCACACGAGAGATGAGCTTTAACCTGTGTGTGTGTGTGTGTGTGTGTGTAATCTGGGGTACGTTTTGTGTGTGACCGTGCTTTTGTCTGATCTGCGTTATGTTCCGTGTGCGTCTCCGTGAGCGAGTTGTGATTGCGTGTGTAGAGGCCCTGTGCTCAGTATCTTTAGCCTGCTGGAACCCCTGGTGTTGACAAGGACCCGCCACTGCCATGTCCCCATCCAACCCCGTCCTCCCCTCGGCCCTCAGAGGGCTCACCGCCATCGAACAGCAGATGAAAAGCACACGTAATTTATCGCCAGCGTTTCCTCCTCAAGAATAATTGTGGCGACCGCGACTGGGCGCGGGAATCGATGGCTATGGATTTTTCCGTGGTGGGGTCTTGTAGCATGGGGCATAATGAGAGATGGAAGGGCGATGGGTGGAATCGGGGGGTGATGGGGGGGAGGGAACGAGGGGTCTGTTTTTCTGATAGGAACTGAGGAGGAGGCAGACCTAACGCTCCCCTAACAGTCTGCTAACGTTCCCCTAACGTTCCCCCTAACATTCCCCTAACGTTGCCCTGAAGGTTTCAATGCCGACAAGGAGAAAGAGAAGAAGAAGGGCAATTTTAAAAGCCCAGGGATTTTATCATTCCAGAATGAACAAATAGGAATCCTCTTTAAGACCTATTTAAGACTGGTGGATTTCTCTTCTTAAGTGGCACTGCGTTAGAACACTCCTCACAGTCGAGTGGCTTTAAATGGGAGTAATACGAGGCTCCTCTCTCTCTCTCTCTCTCTCTCTCTCTCTCTCTCTCTCTCTCTCTCTCTCTCTCTCTCTCTCTCTCTCTCTCTCTCTCTCTCTCTCCATCCCTCTCTCCCTCTCTCTCTCCAGCCCTCTCTCTCTCCATCCCTCTCTCCCTCTCTCTCTCAATGCCCCTCTCTCTCTCTCTCTCTCTCTCTCTCTCTCTCTGTCTCTCTGTCTCTCTCTCTCTCTCTCTCTCTCTCTCTCTCTCTCTGTGGATTCAAGGATTCAATAAAAGCTGTTATCCGAAGTGAAAAACACTACTTCCCCTCTGCGTGAAGTTGTCACCTCGATGCATTAGCAATGCACAGCGAGAGTTCAAACTTTGGGATTGAGATGAGCAGTTGCGTGATAGTGTGTGCGTGTGTGTGTGTGCGTGATAGTGTGTGCGTGTGTGCGTGATAGTGTGTGCGTGTGTGTGTGTGTGTGATAGTGTGTGCGTGTGTGTGTGTGTGTGTGTGTGCGTGATAGTGTGTGCGTGTGTGTGTGCGTGTGTGCGCACGCGTGCGTGCTTGTGCTCTTGTGTGCATGGGTTCATGCACATGCTGCATGTGTCCGTGTGTGTGTCTGTCCGCGTGTGCATGCATACCTGTGTGTGTGTGTGTGTGCGTGCTACTGTACCCACATGAAAAATGTATATTTTGTGGACATTACTGTAGTATTTACTACAGTGTTTTTTTTGTGAATAATACTGCAGAATTTACTAGAGTATTCTACAGTATACTGCAACATTATATAGCAAGTACTACACATGATTGAGGGAAACTACAGTGTGTAGTATAGTATTCTACAGTGTATAGTTTACTACAGAACTCTATAGTAAGTACTGTAGTATTCCTCAGCAAACTGTAGTATTTTTCTTTCATGTGGGCAGCTACAGCATGTGCCTTATGTCCTGGAGGCAGACAGGCCAGAGCTCTGCCATCTAATCAGAGCCGTTTCCTGCTGAGGCGAGCTGGTGTAATTAGCAATGGGCAGCAACAGGTTAGCACTGAGGCACAGCACCATACTAAGCCTCTGTCATATAATCGCTGTTATTAACACCTGTAGGTCTATGTCCTTAGATCACAATGTCTACTTAGCTAAAGAAAATTGGATGTTTTGTCACGTACACCGGATAGGTGCAGCCGTAGTAGTACGGCGACCCTGGAGCAAATTGGAGGTTAAGTGCCTTGCTCGTGGACACATCGACAGATTTTTCACCTTGACGGCTCGGTTATTTGAACGAGCAAACATTTTGGCTACCGGCCCAACGCTCTAACCGCTAGGCTACCTGTCGCCCAACAGAAGGAATTGTTTTCAGATGGTCATAAAATGTATCATTTAGACATTTCATTTCGAATTTTAGGATCCCTGTAGGTATAAAAAAAAATATATATATACAAAAATGATTTGATAAAATGTTGAATTTGGAATTTACTGCTAAAGCCCATAAGAAACACATTTAATAACACATTTATTAGTACATGGCGAAACAGAGGGTCCAAAAATGTATCACAAGGAATAAGGTTTTGAAGTGTCTGTCCTGTATCTGAGAGATATAAGATGTTTGGTCACATTATTAGTGGCACATTTGACCCCCTATGCGCTTTTTGCCATTTCCACAGCCCGATACTGGGTTACCTTCAGATGACTCTCCTGAAGCTTGTGTGCCTCGTAGAGCAGAACAACCAACACCTTCAAAAGGAAAGTCTCCTCTTTTGATATTCGTGGCATATTAGTTCTAACGGTTCGGTCTGGACGGTCGGTTTTATGAGAAGACCTCTTTGAAATGAGGATGTCCGCGACAGGGGGTTCAGATAACTGCCGTAAAGCTTGTTGATGTCGTAGAGCCAAACAACCAACACTGTTATAAACATCCGTTATACTGGGTATAGACCATCACCTGGGTCCTGTTCAGTAGAGAGGAAGCATTTTGAAATATAAAAGGGGGGGGGGGTACGTTCTGAACTGGACGACATGTTTTGTCGTCCAGTTGCCAAACGTTTTGCATGTCGTGCAAATAAATACTCATACTGATGATCCAGTGTCCTCAGAGTCATGTTTGTGTTGCAATCAGCCTGCCTTACACCCCCCCTCCGCCCCATCCTCCTCCTGCTGTGTCTGTGTTGAGAGACAGAGCACGTGAGCCATCAGGCTGTTAATGACAGTGCCAGATGCAGGGGAAGAGGGAGAGAGAGGAAGCACACTTGCGCAGTAAAAAACCCGCTGGAGTGATCAGCTCAGCCCCATCTGGAAGGCATCGGCCAGAAATGAAGTTGTACAAAACCATCCCATTGATAATAAAGCTAATTTTTATGGCTCTGACAAGTATGTAATTATGTTCAGCGGTGCTTTTCAGATTTTATCACAGTCAATAAACCACACTGGCAATTTCCGTCCCATTTGACATATTTACACGGATACATTTGATTGGAGGAATTAGTTAACTGTGAGAGCCTTGATGGATATACACTAGTGATCTGTGACTTTTCCCTCCACTTTCATCTGTTAATGAACACCCCCCCCTCCCTCTCTCTCTCTCTCTCTCTCTCTCTCTCTCTCTCCCCCCCCCCCCCCTCCCTCTGTGTCGATGATGTTGTCCCTACTCCTTCTTCCTCTGTTGACTCTGTAATGTTCTCTGACCCCCTCATTCCCGCCCCCTACAGGAGAGAAGTCCTTCCTGTGTGATCTCTGTGGTTTTGCGGGTGGCACGCGACACGCCCTCACCAAACATCGCCGCCAACACACAGGTAAGCCGCACGACCCTAGAGCTGCACACATCCAGCGTCTGACACACAGACACACACACACACACACACACACACACACTCACGGTCATCATTGCTGCTACTATTTATTATTATTCATCTAAGCTGCTCAACCATATCACTATTATTTCTGACACACACACACACACACACACACACACACAGTCTGACATGTTTGCTGTTAGTGATAGACATGTGTAGCAGTATGGATGACTGAATCTGCGATTTTTAATTTAGGTTATCATTTCACCATGTCATTCTATCGCTTAGGAAAATTGCGTTTTTCAGATAGGCCGTCAATAACAAGTGCTTTTTGGATATTGGGAAAGTGAAACAAATCCTGTTAACCGTTCGCCTGGCAGGCGCCCAAGGATCAAGCGCCCCATTATAAATATTCATTTAGATATTCATATTTTTTATTTTATTTTTGCTGTCGCATTTTGACAGTCATTTACATTTACCCAACGCTCTTTTTGTCCTCTCTTGTCCCCTGTTGTCAAGTGTCAATTCCAATAAATACACCTCGCCAATCTATTGTCGGACACACTGTCCGGACTACAGGTGTAATCAGTGAGTGTGTCTCTTTTTTTCAGGTCAGACCTGGGTTCAAATACGATTTGAAGTCCTTGAAATGCTTTAGATGACTGAGTCTCAACTGTTTTTGTCTCGGGACCCAAATCTAACCAGGTTGTGTCAGTCGCGACCCAATATCTGCACGGCAGAAAATAATCGTCAAAATACGATCTGTGAAAAATAAAAAATAAAATGGTATGTTGTTAGTGAATGTAGCAAATAAATGACAAGGGAACGACATTCCCCGTTCTTTCATTGACAATAATAACAATTCTCCCATATTCTTGATGAAGAATGTTAATAAATTCACTAGTTTGAGAGCACAAAATCAACCCCAAAATAACGCTGCTAATAGCCCTATGTTGAAAATACGGTGATTGAAGAAAAAAACATTTTTGCTCAGACACCCGTGACCCATTGACAATGGCTGCTTTAGGTGTCCTTGATTAAGCTTCCCTGGCACAATTGAATCATTGGAATTGGAACAAAATTGCAAACCCCGCTAACCAGGCAGGATCAAGCAAATTCTCAAAAGTATTTGAAAGATTTCAACCACTTTCCTACTAGCACTGACTTTGCTTAATAACTATTTTGTTAAGGGGCTATGATTGTGATATGTTGTGGTCTCATCTAGCTACAGTGGGGGCAAAAAAGTATTTAGTCAGCCAGCAATTGTGCAAGTTCTCCCACTTAAAAAGATGAGAGAGGCCTGTAATTTTCATCATAGGTACACTTCAACTATGACAGACAAAATGAGAAAGAAAATCCAGAAAATCACATTGTAGGATTTTTTATAAATTTATTTGCAAATTATGGTGCAAAATAAGTATTTGGTCAATAACAAAAGTTTATCTCAATACTTTGTTATATACCCTTTGTTGGCAATGGCAGTTTTCACACACTGTTGCTGGTATTTTGGCCCATTCCTCCATGCAGATTTCCTCTAGAGCAGTGATGTTTTGGGGCTGTTGCTGGGCAACACGGACTTTCAACTCCCTCCAAAGATGTTCTATGGGGTTGAGATCTGGAGACTGGCTAGGCCACTCCAGAACCTTGAAATGCTTCTTACGAAGCCACTCCTCCATTGCCCGGGTGGTGTGTTTGGGATCATTGTCATGCTGAAAGACCCAGACACGTTTCATCTTCAATGCCCTTGCTGATGGAAGGAGGTTTTCACTCAAAATATCACGATACATACATGGCCCCATTCATTCTTTCCTTTACACGGATCAGTCGTCCTGGTCCCTTTGCAGAAAAACAGCCCCAAAGCATGATGTTTCCACCCCCATGCTTCACAGTAGGTATGGTGTTCTTTGGATGCAACTCAGCATTATTTGTCCTCCAAACACGACGAGTTGAGTTTTTACCAAAAAGTTATATTTTGACCATATGACCATATGACCATGACCATATGACATTCTCCCAATCTTCTTCTGGATCATCCAAATGCTCTCTAGCAAACTTCAGACGGGCCTGGACATGTACTGGCTTAAGTAGGGGGACACGTCTGTCACTGCAGGATTTGAGTCCCTGGCGGCGTAGTGTGTTACTGATGGTAGGCTTTGTTACTTTGGTCCCGGCTCTCTGCAGGTCATTCACTAGGTCCCCCATGTGGTTCTGGTATTTTTGCTGCGTGGAGCCCCAGATCGAGGGAGATTATCAGTGGTCTTGTATGTCTTCCATTTCCTAATAATTGCTCCCACAGTTGATTTCTTCAAACCAAGCTGCTTACCTATTGCAGATTCAGTCTTCCCAGCCTGGTGCAGGTCTACAATTTTGTTTCTGGTGTCCTTTGACAGCTCTTTGGTCTTGGCCATAGTGGAGTTTGGAGTGTGACTGTTTGAGGTTGTGGACAGGTGTCTTTTATACTGATAACAAGTTCAAACAGGTGCCATTAATACAGGTAACGAGTGGAGGACAGAGGAGTCTCTTAAAGAAGAAGTTACAGGTCTGTGAGAGCCAGAAATCTTGCTTGTTTGTAGGTGACCAAATACTTATTTTCCACCATAATTTGCAAATAAATTCATAAAAAATCCTACAATGTGATTTTCTGGATTTTTTTTCTCATTTTGTCTGTCATAGTTGAAGTGTACCTATGATGAAAATTACAGGCCTCTCTCATCTTTTTAAGTGGGAGAACTTGCACAATTGGTGGCTGACTAAATACTTTTTTGCCACACTGTATGTTAAGATGAATGGGCTTATGTACGTAAATGATTCATATGTCAAATGTAAATGTCTGTGTTAGAGTGAACTTCTGCTTGAGATGGACAGTGATTCTGTATCTCTCTCTGTCCGTCTGTCCGTCTTTCTATCCACCTGTCCTCATCTTCTCTGTCTGTCTCTCTGTCCGTCCGCCCAGGAGAACGGCCTTTCAAGTGTCAGCTGTGCGGCTTCGCCTCCACCACCCAGTCCCACTTGACCCGCCACAAGCGGGTGCACACAGGGGAGAAGCCCTACCGATGCCCCTGGTGCGACTACAGGTACCGGCTCATTGGGCTCGCCCACGCATGGATGGATAGATGGCAGGGGTTGATGGCAGGGGTTGATGGGCAGGAGGACTGGGGGTTTAATCACACAAGCACGCGCAAACACACACACACACACACAGGTTGGATCTCCCACAGGCTTCATCATCTCATCTCATCACTCTGCAATCATCAGCAGGCTACAGCAGCCACGGGCAGGTCTCTGTCATTAAAACACCATCACAGACCATCAGTAATTACACAGGAAATTGTCGGTGAAATTGGAAAAACTTTTGGCCACGTTGCACTTCTCCATCTCGCTTCTCTTCCTCTTCTTCATCCTCTTCCTCCCCCTCTCAGGTGGAAGTGTGAAAGGAATGCTCCTGGCATTGGTTTTAGAGAAACCAAAATGACATGCACAGGCTGTTTGTTGTGGTTTGCTCTATAAGGATCTGTAAGGCTGTTTGCTGTGGTTTGCTCTATAAGGATCTGTAAGGCTGTTTGCTGTGGTTTGCTCTATAAGGATCTGTACGGCTGTTTGTTGTGGTTTGCTCTATAAGGATCTGTACGGCTGTTTGCTGTGGTTTGCTCTATAATGATCTGTACGGCTGTTTGCTGTGGTTTGCTCTATAATGATCTGTACGGCTGTTTGCTGTGGTTTGCTCTATAATGATCTGTACGGCTGTTTGCTGTGGTTTGCTCTATAATGATCTGTACGGCTGTTTGCTGTGGTTTGCTCTATAATGATCTGTACGGCTGTTTGCTGTGGTTTGCTCTATAATGATCTGTACGGCTGTTTGAATTGGAATGAACTCTTCAGATACTTGTCTGCAAAACAGAAGAAAAACTCAAATAAAACTGAGATGTTCCAATCTAGGTTCATATCTTTAAGAACATCAGAGGGAGAAATACCCCCCCCCCCCCCAAAAGCTCAATATTCCTAAACATTAATGGGACCACAATACCAATTGCCATTCTTTGTTGTTTACCATAGCTTAGAATCACTTTGGTTACAAGTTACTCCACCATGGTGAAGCTTGTCTTCTTCAGAAAGGCAATGGTTTAGCATGTGAGGTGTTATATCATATTTCACTTATTCATACCTATTTTTGCACTCAATTCACATTCTATTTATCAAGGATGAGTAGTATTTGACGTTTAAAAGCACTGTGGGGAGGCGACAGAGGGAACCAGATCAACTGCTCCTCTAGCTGATACCAAATGATTGTTACAGATTGTGGCAAATGAAACAGCAAATTAGAAGACCAATTAACATTTTTGGTTTGGCCCCCGGGGGTACGGATGGCAGAGGGAGGGGCTGGAGAGGGTAGCAGCTCGCAACCCCTGCTGGGTTCCTAATGTGTGTAGGAGGAATTGAACACGGGCACCAAGCAGTCACGAGGGCCCTAACTCTGTGCTCCGCTCTTCCACCCTGAATACATTTGTAAACCTCCAATGGCTCAACTGCTCAATGACTTTACACAAATAAGGATGCGCTAGTCAAGGCACTGTCAACATTCGACCGTGAACAGGATATCTCATGATATATAGAATTTGATATACCATTATAACGCTTACTTGTTTTGTTACTTGTAATTATATTATATTTATCATTATATTTGAATACATTTACTATACTGAACAAAAATATAAACCATTTCTTTTTTTTTTACTGAGTGACAGTTCATAAAAGGAAATCAGTCATTTGAAATAAATTCATTAGGCCCTCATCTATGGATTTTAGATGACTAGGCTTGTGCAGCGATGGGTGGGCCTCGGAGGGCATAGGCCCACCCACTTGGGAGCCAGGCCCGCCAACTGGGGAGCCAAGCCCAGCCAATCAGAATGAGTTTTTCCCCCAAAAAGGCCTTTATTACAGACATAAATACTCTTCAGTTTCATCAGCTGTCCGGGTAGCTTGTCTCAGATGATCCTGCAGGTGAAGAAGCCGGATGTGTAGATCCTGGACTGGCGTGTTTACACGTGGTCGGTCTGCGGTTGTGAGGCCGGTTGGATGTACTGCCAATTTCTCTAAAACGAAGTAGAGAAATTAACATTCAATTATCTGGCAAGAGCTCTTGTGGTGGACATTCCTGCAAAGCATGCCAACTACACACTCCCTCAAAACTTGAGACATCTGTGGCACTGTGTTGTGTGAGAAAACTGCACAGAGGGGCCTTTTATTGTCCCCAGCACTAGGTGCACCTGTGTAATAATCATGCTGGTCAATCAGCTTCTTGATATGACACACCTGTCAGGGGAAAGGAGAAATGCTCCCTAAGAGGGATGTAAAGACATTTGTGCACAACATTTGAGAGAAATAAGCTTTTTGTGTGCATGGATCTTTTATTTCAGCTCATGAAACAATGGGACCAACACTTTACACACTGTGTTTATATTTTCGTTCAGTGTATATTGTGTATCTCATATTTGGTATAAAATAGTAGATGTGTCGCTGACACCTATGAAATCCTCCAATGCAACTTCTTTACCTTATCCTCAAATGAATGTACATTGTACATTTGAATTGTATTATTGACAGTTCAAACAATTATGGTTGGAAGATGCAAGTCATTACTGTCAGATATTATCAATAGTCATATTTCAAAGGGAGAACTGGCATATACGTTCTCAAAGGCTATTTTACAATGATATACCTGTTTTTGCAGTCCAATCCTCATGCCACACCACATTATGACTATTGTTCTCAATGAAGAGACACTCATTACAGCATCATGACTGCCATAATCGCTATCCTCCTTTTAATACATTTCTATCAGCATCTTCTGTATATGCATATTCTCAATCTGCCTGCCTGTGAAAATAGCTACTTTGAGCTAATTCGAGGTAGCGCTACTTTGAGGACCGCCACACGGCTGGCGGTGGATGTCGCGGGGCCGGTGACCCTGTGAAGTTTTGGGAGAGGCGGAGAGCAAGGTGTCTCTTTGCCGTCGCAGATACCGGCCTCCATCCTTAAAACACAAAGACGCACATTTAAATCCGCCGCTAACAAACAGACTCAATTACTAGCCTCATTACCAATGCAGCCGTCGAACGAGGAAAATATGGAAATGTATTAGAACATTTTTAAAAAGACGGAACGAATCGCGACGATATCTAGGCAGTGGGGTTGATTCCCATGTCGAGTCGCTGTGCTCACCGACGTGGAGAATGTTGAAACGCGGCTGTTGGACTAATTAATATTGGCTATCGTAGGAGGACTGTGTGGGCCTTTCTCTTAGCCTGACACCTGCTGACTCCTAAACGCACACGATGCTGTTTTAATATGACAGTTATGCCATTACCATATCTGAGAGATAGAAGCGCTCCCCCGGGATCCCACCCTCACACTGTTCTTTAGAACCTTTTCATATCGGACTCTGAATGGATGTATTTATTCCACTGGCCTGGAATAAGAAATCAGTTAATTTGTCTTGAATATAAATTATTTACTTTTTTTTTTTTACTTAAAAAAAAAAAGATTTATGATTAATCTTATTCTTTTCCTGACTTGTGTCTGAAAGAAAGTTTTGAAATAACTTTAAGTGGTCGAGGAAAATTCTAAATAAAATTTTTGTCGGATAGTTACTTGTTGGATGGTATTTATTGCTACTGTTTGTGTGCTTTACTCATGTTAGGCTGGCTTATACACCATGATTTTTAAAGTGATTGAAAATGTTATTTGCTTTATTTGTGATATTGATATGATTAGGCTTAGGCCTTCTTATTATGAGCAAATACCAGTTGCGGAGTCTTGGTCTGTAAAAATGGGGAGGCCCATCCTGTAAAAATGAGGAGGCCCATCCTGTAAAAATGAGGAGGCCCATCCTGTAAAAATGAGGAGGCCCATCCTGTAAAAATGAGGAGGCCCATCCTGTAAAAATGAGGAGGCCCCTCCTGTAAAAATGAGGAGGCCCATCCTGTATGGGCTTTAGCATTAGGGGAGGGAAGTTACATCCCTGTGTGCAATCCTTATCCACTTACCCAGGGTCTTAATGGAGCTGTTACCGTACTGAGTACAGACAGACATGTCTACAGCTAAAGACATGGTGAAAAATAACTGTCCCATTCCTGGAACTCTAAGGAGAACACCTCACATTTTACCCTACCCAACACAAATAGCTTCATGGAGGGACATTTTCACCATTCACCAGCAGGTGTTTTGATGTGTTTATGTGTGAAACGCAAAAAGGGGCGGGTCCTCTGCATAGTTTTGAGGACATATTAAGTCCTGTAAAGGAAATGGAGCCAGGGCAGGACTACTAAGGCCCTTGATGGAGAGAGGTGTCTTGGGGGGGAGGTGGAAAACAAATTTCTATCGTTGCTTGGCGTGAGCTATGGTACCGTGAAGCTTTATTGTCCCAGCCGAGGTGATAAGGGAGAGTAATTGCATATTATACTGTCCGAGAATGTCAGCCCGAGACCAAGCACGAGTGCCTCATCCATCACGCATGATGCTGTGTGTGCGCGTGCGTGTGAAAGTGCCGCAGCACCTGCACGTGCTTACATGATGTGGTGGGCGTTGGATCTATTGGTGGGGGTTATGTATGTCAGTGTGTGTGAGTGCTGTATGTGAGCATGTATTTGAACATGTGTGTGTGTCCTCAGCCCCAGTCCAGGCCTGTGTACATAGTGTTCTAGGGCAGGTTTAGATAGGGCCGGAGACCAGTTTAAGCAGCATAATCAGGGGGACTCTGACTCCCTGAGCTGATGACATTACAGCCAGCACCCAGCATTACCTTACTGCATGACTACTGCCTGCAGCCCCACAGCCCTGCATGTCTACACCACGTCAATACTACACACCTACAACGCTACACTGGTCCTGTATGGCTCAGCTGGTGCTAGTAACACCAAGTCGTAAGTTCAATTCCCACATAGATTGTACACATAGTTAAAAATGTAGGTATTTACTGCACTGTAAGTCACTTAGAATACATTTCTAAGTGGTGTAAAATACCAGTGCACTACTACACCGCTTACCTCGCTACACTACTATATCACTTTATCTCGCTACGGTACTATACCACTTTACCTCGCTACACTACTACACCGCTTTACCTCGCTACACTACTATACCACTTTACCTCACTACGCTACTACACCACTTTATCTCGCTACACTACTACACCACTTTACCTCACTGCACTACTATACCACTTTACCTCGCTACACTACTACACCACTTTACCTCGCTACACTACTACACCGCTTTACCTCGCTACACTTCTATACCACTTTACCTCGCTACGGTACTATACCACTTTACCTCGGTACGCTACTACACCACTTTACCTCGCTACACTACTACACCACTTTACCTCACAACACTACTACACCACTTTACCTCGCTACACTACTACACCACTTTACCTCGCTACACTACTACAACGCTTTACCTCGCTACACTACTACACCGCTTTACCTCGCTACACTACTACACCACTTTACCTCACTGCACTACTATACCACTTTACCTCGATACACTACTACACCACTTTACCTCGCTACACTACTACACCGCTTTACCTCGCTACACTACTATACCACTTTACCTCGCTACGGTACTATACCACTTTACCTCGCTATGCTACTACACCACTTTACCTCGCTACACTACTACACCACTTTACTTCACTGCACTACTACACCACTTTACCTCACTACACTACTACACCGCTTTACCTCGCTACACTACTACACCGCTTTAACTCACTACACTACTATACCGCTTTAACTCACTACACTACTATACCGCTTTACCTCGCTACACTACTACACCGCTTTACTTCGCTACACTACTACACCGCTTTACCTCGCTACCCTACTACACCGCCCTTTCCTCGCTACACTACTACACCGCTTTACCTCGCTACACTACTACGCCGCTTTACCTCGCTACACTACTTCACCACTTTACCTCGCTACACTACTACACCGCTTTACCTCGCTACACTACTACGCCGCTTTACCTCGCTACACTACTTCACCACTTTACCTCACGACACTACTATACCACTTTACCTCACGACACTACTATACCACTTTACCTCGCTACACTACTATACCACTTTACCTCGCTACACTACTACGCCGCTTTACCTCGCTACACTACTTCACCACTTTACCTCACGACACTACTATACCACTTTACCTCGCTACACTACTATACCACTTTACCTCGCTACACTACTACACCGCTTTACCTCGCTCAGTGGATACGAGATTTGGTTCAGGATTTCCGAGGTTACAAACACGGTAGACCTCATCAAAATATGTTATAAAAATGTTGTTTTTAAACTTTCCCCCTGTTGCAGGAGTGTCATACCCACATAGTGAAATGTCTGTAACATGCAAGAGGAACCAAGGGCTGTGTGGAAACAAGTGTGCATCTACAGCGTGTAAATGTATCTCACAAATTGTAGAACTGTGTATCATTGTTTACCACTTTGCTTACCCCACCGCCAGTTTTTGATTGTGTGTGTGTTGCATCGTCACAGGAGGCTTTAAGAGTCTCTCCAAAAAATGTATACTCCTTAAACATGCTCCCTCAGCCCCACCACTAAATTGTTTGAGTTCAATCCACTTGATTCATGTTGTTAGTGTCATTAGAACAAAACCAAACTGTCAGTACAGTAAACCCTCCAAGGGGAGCATCTATTGTTTGGGGATTTTCTTCTTCTCCTTCCTGTCCTTTTTTTTTTTACTCTTCGTTTCATCTTTTTATCTTCTAATTGAAGGAATTATTTCTTCTTTAATCACTATCTGTTCATCTCCCAACAGATCCAACTGTGCGGAGAACATCCGAAAGCACATCCTGCACACGGGGAAGCACGAGGGAGTGAAGATGTACAACTGCCCCAAGTGTGACTACGGCACCAACGGCCCCATGGACTTCAGGAACCATCTGAAGGAGCATCACCCCGACATCGAGAACCCTGACCTGGCCTACCTGCACGCAGGTAGGATTACCCCTATCTACACACACACACACACGGGGTGAACTCGCATAGACACTCAAGCGAGTGAACATACAAACAAACACACACTGATCTTCACTCTGACACTCTCCTCTGGGTAACAGCTCCCCTGATACCTCACTCGCTCTCTCCCCCTCTCTCTCTCTCTCTCTCTCTCTCTCTCTCTCTCTCTCTCTCTCTCTCTCTCTCCTGCTCCTTCCCTCCACCTCCTCCTTCTTTTCTTCCCCCTCCTCCTTCCCTCCACCTTCTCCTCTACCCCTTCCCCCTCATCCTCTTCCTCCTTTTTCTCATCCTCCTCCTTCCCTCCTTCCCTCCTCTACCCCCCCCCCCCCCTCCTCTATTGGATCTATCCTTTGTGTTGAGTGTTCTCCCTGTGTCCTTGAAGGCCCCAAATCCAATCTAGAGAGTGAATGTCCTTCTCTGGAAACCGAAAGGACACCTTTTATCCCATTATCCCTATGACCTGGTGCCCTCTGGATAGTAAAGCATGTGGTAGCTAGCCACTCCAGTCCAAGGCTGCGTCCCAAATGGTGCCCTGTTCCCTATTTCCTGCACTCCTTTTGACCAGGGTCCATAGGGCTCTGGTCAAAAGCAGTGCCCAGGACACAGACCAGGACAGACGTTGGCCAGGGGAGGATACCATTACTGGGGTGGGGAGACATGACCATAGAGCATGGAGAAGGAAACACTGTTGCTTTAGTTCTTTCGTTTCTATGGAGACAGGATGGGTCTGTGTTTTGTCTCTGTGTGCTGAATCTGCTGACTGTTCACCGGCCTCGCTTTCCCTTCCACAGAGTTAGGGTTGGCAAAATACCTGCTTCTTATTCCCTTACACCCCCCCACACACACTACCCCACACCCACATACCCCCTCCCCTCACACCTACAGAAGGTTGAAAGAAGGTATGTTTGTGTTTAAAGTGCTCTTGTGGGGCTCTCTGAAAAAGGGAAGCGATGTTTTATCCGAGTCGACAGAACGAGACCAAAAGAAAGGAGAGCGAGGGGGGGAAAAAAGATGAAGAAGGTAGATGTTGAATTAACCTGCTTGTGATTGCTCTCTGTCAGGATGGCACTGGGACTGGCAGGGAGAGGCAAATCGTCTGTGTTGGCCCTTCCTGCCGTTTTCCCTTTGAAAGACACAGATCAAACACAGGCTCTCTCTCTCTCTCTCTCTCTCCTCTCTTTCTCCTCCGTAGCCCCAGTCACGGGCCCCTCACAGCCGCAGTTGATTGACACTCGGACGTCTGCGGCGCTCCTCTCGGTGCCGTCTCTGCCTCTCTTTTTTTCCTCTTCTCTCCACCCTTTCTTTATTCAACGCCGTCGCACTTCGAATTAAAGCCCTTCTCAAGGATGAAAAGAGAGGTCCTCTGCAAACGGAGGAGGGAGAGAGGGAGGAAGAGAGGAGGGAATTAGAGCCAGCCAGAGATGATGGAGGGAAATTATGATTAGAAAAAATATGAAAGAAACCAGGAGAATATGGTTGTGGGGAGGGTGGGCGGGTGGGTGTTGCTGATCGGGCAATTTTTTAAATAAAATGGTAATGACAATTGTTCTTCCTCGTGAGATGGACACAGAGATAGGGCGCAGGGAAGTGGCGGTGCTTCTGAGATGTGTACTGCGATATCACAAGGCTTGCGGTGGTGATAGAGCTGCAGGTGCAGTACCATACCTTAGAGTTAAACAGAGCACCTGCAGAATTGTTCTTGTTAAATGGGTTAGCCGAGCTTCCTCTGGGGCCTCGTTTCACCACGGAAGGTCTAGTACAGAGTCGTTGCTGACTGGGCTGGCTAAATGTTCATCCAAAATGGTGCCCTACTCCCTATACAGTGCACTGCTTTTCACCAGAGCCTCATGGCTCTGGTTTTAGGTAGTGCAGTAAATAGAGAATAGGTTGCCATTTTCAGATGCACCCGGTTAGAGGGCACTCAGGGTATATAAACAGCGACCCGTCCCATCCCATATACCTAGCAGTGGCGTAACATAATGCCCTTCATACCCACACAGGTCATAAGTCATCATTAGCATTGTTAGAGCGTCTTCATCCCACTGTTTAATTGTAAAAAATCTCCCCAATTTTGGACTTGGGTCATAATTGCGCGTCTTAAGGGCATAGTAATCAAATGGCTCATAATGATGTGTCTGGATGTGCTACTTAGTGTCCGGCTCCAGCACGTCTTCAAGGCATTGTTCCTAGTTAGTGCAGTTTCTATTTGCCCTAATAATACAAGATCGATGACTACGGTAGAGGGTTGCAAAAGGGCTACTTTTTAAATGATGATCTTAATACCGTATCTGAACCACCAGGCAAATTCATTTCTATGCATATCTGTTATTATGCGGTATTGCAAACCAATATGCTTTTCAATGGCTTTTACTTTAGTTGTGCCTTTCTTGTTTCCTTCTGCCTCCCCCATCTCTCTCTCTCTCTCTCTCTCTCTCTCTCTCTCTCTCTCTCTCTCTCTCTGTCTCTCTCTGCTCTCTCTCTCTCTCTCGCTCTCTGCTCTCTCGCTCTCTCTCTCTCTCTCTCTCTCTCTCCTCTCGCTCTCTCTCTCTCGCTCTCTCTCGCCTCTTCTCGCTCCTCTCCTCTCGCTCTCTCGCTCTCCTCGCTCTCTCTCTCTCTCGCTCTCTCTCTCGCTCTCCTTCTCATTCTCTCTCTCTCTCTCGTTTCTCTCTCGCTCTCTGTCTCTCTTTCACTCTCTCTCTCTCTCTCTTGCTCGCTCTCTCTTCGCTCTCTGTCCTCTCTTCTCTCTCTCCTCTCTCTTCTCTCTCTGTCTCTCTCTCTCTGCCTCTCTCCTGTCTCCTCTCTGTCTCTCTCTCTGCCTCTCTCTCTCTCTCTCTCTCTCTCGCTCTCTCTCGCTCTCTCTGTCTCTCTCTGTCTCTCTCTCTCTGCCTCTCTCTCTCTGTTCTCTCTTCTCTTGCCTCTCTCTGTCTCTCTCTGTCTCTCTCTCTCTGCCTCTCTCTCTCTCTGTCTCTCTCGCTCTCTCTCTGTCTCTCTCTCTCTCTCGCACTCTCTCTCGCTCTCTCTGTCTCTCTCTCTCTGTCTCTCTCTCTCTCTCTCTCTCTCTCTCTCTCTGTCTCTCTCTCTCTCTCTGTCCCTTCAGCATCTAATGAAATATCCCACCCCTGTTGTGTGACAGCGGCTTCTGTGTTTGTGTAGGTTATGTGTTTATTCCAGGAATAAAACGTGCCCGTCAACTTGAAGCGCAGACAATAAACCCGACATCTGTGTCTAATAACAGCGTGTTATGTGTGATACGTTCTTGCGTGAAACAAGTCTCGTAGCAGTTTTAACAAATAACATCAGTAGGACACGACAAATTTAAGAAGACAGACAAAAAAAACATGTTATTTTCGTACTTACGGCGTAGATAGTCAACATCTATCCGTCTATGACGGCTCTATCAAATTTGCTTCAAAGTACATGTCACTGCACAGTCAGGGACATATTCCGAAACATATTTCAATACATGGGTTACCTTCCGCCCCCGATAGAGCGTTGGGCCAGTAAACTGAAAGGTTGCTGGATCGAATCCCTGGGCTGACTAGGTAAAAATCTGTCGTTCTGCCCCTGAACAAGGCAGTTCCCCGGTAGACCGCCATTGTAAGAATTTGTTCTTAACTGACTCGCCTATTTAAATAAAGGTTAAGTAAAAAATCAAATAAAGAAATAGAATTGTTACAGGATCAGATGATTGCTAATGAAGTTGGGGATTGGTGTCACCCAGAGAGAGAGTTTGTGACATTAACAATGGACTTGTTGCATCGAGACATTTGGAACAAAAATATTTTTAAGGCTCTTGGTCTTTCAATTAATCTTTGTCTCTGTTTGTCTCTTAGTTCATCTGTTTCCCGTCTGCCTTTCTGTCTGTAGTCGTTCGCACAAACACACCTGCATTTACAATATAAAGACAATATTAGGAACATGTCAATGCAATGTGTTGTCTGGACAGATGGAAGCATCCCCAATAAACTCTGAAGACAGTGTGTCTTTTTGTCTTTCTGTCCCTTCCCCGTCACGTTCACACAAACACACAGTACAGCACACCTGTACGCCTGGGCTTGAGGCTGATTGCAGTGCCGGGTGTTAATTGGAGAATTCCCCCGTGGTGAACACCTTTTTGGTTCCCTTGCTGGCTTTCTTTGGGCCTGTTTTTTTTCTTCTTCCTGGAAATACATCACTGTTTTTTTTTGCACCCCAATATATGAGCTCTGGAAAGAGAGTCTCCCTTCCGACAGGGTACAGTAGCAACTAGTCAACTATCAGGGGACTCGCTTGTTTGTCTTTGCCTCTCCCTTCTCTGCCTCTCTCTCTCTCTATTGCTTTCTCTCTCTCCCCCCCCCCCTCTCAGTCCCTCTCTGGGGGGCTTGTTTGTGTATTTGGATGTTGACTGTCCCCCCATCCCCACGCTCCACACGTTACAGTAGGCCTGGTTGAGATATCACGGCAGAGACACAGAGAGTGCCGCTCAGTGTGAGTGTGCCCAAGGGGACGGCTAGGGAGGGAGCGAAAAGCCAAGTGTTCTGGGAAGAGAGACGACGCATGGCGTGGTGTGCGGCCCAGTAAACGGATGCGGGCATTGGGGCCGCTCGGCTCGGCTAGGCAAAGCCGGCGTTTCCTGCATAATGACCTGCTCCGACGAGCATGAAAGCTCCCCCAGACGGACGCATTTATCACACATCAGCCGCAACAAAACAGGCCTTTGTTTGTTCCACTTCGCTCCACTCTGAGAGTCACTCTCTTGTGGTATTTAGTGGCCATTCAGGGGACAGACTGACACCCAGTCTATGGGTCTATGTATGTATATAAGAGAAACTGTGGGACTAGTGGCTCTTGGATGGTTCTTTCTGTGTTTTTCAGTGACTTCTTCTGAAATGACCCCATTTTTTAGTATGTAGTGCACTACCTTTGACCAGAGCCCTATTTGCACTATATGGAATAGAGTCAATAGCTCTTGGTTCCTTTTTCTATGGCTACTTCTGAAATTGCACCCTATTCCTTATATAGTGCACTATTACAAAAGCCTCCCCCCGACCTTGGCTCTGAGTGATGATTGGATGATGAAAAGGTCACAGTGTGTACTCTAGGGGTCAGAGGATGAGGTCAGAGAAGTGTGTGTCTGCCTTTCTCTGGTGTGTGTCTGGGGATGACAGGGCCTTGTCTGAAAACACGCACCCACACACACAGACATACACATTCAAACACACACAGACACCCTCCTCTGTGTGGTGTGAGTGACAGCTACAGGGGTGTTTCCCGAGAGGCACTTCTCTCCTGGCGCGGGCGTTGGATATGGGACCAGCCGGCTCCTATAAGACCTCATCCATTATTCAGTCGCCCATCTCCCCTCACTACAGACACTGCTATAGACAGTAGACAGAGCTTAGACAGAGCTACCTTTACCACTAGGCCCCTGTCTGCCTGCCTACCAACGGTGATGGACAGAAAAAGATGAGAGAGAGAGGGAGGGTGGGTGGGTGGGGGTAATGAGAGAGCGAGCGAGAGGGAGGGGGTTTGCGATTGTGTCTATCTCGCACCGGTCCCCCTTTTTGACTCGGTCAACACAAGCCTTATAACACCACCGTGTTGCTCTCTGTCTGGGGGACTGATTGGAGTGAAATACACTTCCTCTATCCCTCCCCTGAACATTAACCCCGGTCAGTACTGGAGCCCTTGACTTTCAGCTCGAGACAAACTACATGGGATGTCAGGTAGCCTAGCGGTTAGATCGTTGGGCCAGTAACCGGAAGGTCACTGGTTCGAATTCCCGAGGCAACAAGGGGAAAAATCTGTCTGTGCCCTTGAGCAAGGCACATAACTGTAATTTGCCCCAGGGGTGGCGTACTACTATGACTGACCCTGTAAAACAGCACATTTCACTCTCTGTTATAAGGCTTGTGTTTCACATGCTCAGAAGACAATCATTCTAGAACGTTGCAGATAGAAATGTGATGAATAGAGCTTACACGAGCCTCATATTCTACCGGTAAGTGCTATCCGGCATCCTTGGGACATCCCTTACTTTAACCCTAACCTTAACCCTAACCTTAACTCTAACCTTAACCCTAACTTTAACCCTAACCTTAACTCTAACCTTAACCCTAACCTTAACCCTTACTTTAACCCTAACCTTAACTCTAACCTTAACCCTTACTTTAACCCTAACCTTAACTCTAACCTTAACCCTAACCTTAACCCTAACCTTAACTCTAACCTTAACCCTAACTTTAACCCTAACCTTAACTCTAACCTTAACCCTAACCTTAACCCTTACTTTAACCCTAACCTTAACTCTAACCTTAACCCTTACTTTAACCCTAACCTTAACTCTAACCTTAACCCTAACCTTAACCCTTACTTTAACCCTAACCTTAACTCTAACCTTAACCCTTACTTTAACCCTAACCTTAACCCTAACCTTAACTCTAACCTTAACCCTTACTTTAACCGTTTTAAAATGTCAACTTCAATAGAGTACCACAGTATGAGTCATAATACTCATAAAACCTAAGGGTCAAACAAGGAAATGGTTCCAATTGTCTTTTGACCATTTATTTTTCCTATAGGGGATTTTGGAAACATTTCCCCTGGTGTGACATTTTGATAACAGTGTAAATCTCTCTAGGAAAAGGTGTCTTTTATCAATATATTTTCTGTATTTACTCCCCAAAAATGAAAAGCTAATTAGCTTCTAATGTGGCTATCATAAAGAACTACAAATGCCATCAAGACGAGGCTGCCGAATCGAAGCGAAGGATCAACTATCTAACGTTAGCTAAGTTTAGTGAATAATAAATTGGAGGAGAAAAAAAAGTGTGCAAGTTTTAAATTGACACCACCTGATAGCAAAGGTGTCAGCTAGAGGTGACAGGAGCTTGCCGGGATTCGTAGTCTTGCATGATGGCTACTTTGGTGCTAATGAACATGTTTGAATCTGAGAGTAAATAGAGCTGAATATGTTGATAAAAGTCACCTTGTCCTAGAGAGATTTACATGGTTATTAAAACGTCACGCCAGGGTAAGTCTACACGAACACAGTCCTTATTTTAAGTGTTTATAAAATTCTCTTGTGGAAAAATGTATGGTGGAATAATGATTGGAATGTCTTGGTTTTATGGGTATTTTGACAGGGAATTAGGACGTCCCAAGGATACTGTTTAGACTTTTCCCCCTATTCTATATCTGTTCTACACAACATATTTCTATCTGTCTGTTTTGTCAGAATGTTGAAGATAGAAATGTCATGAATAGAGCTGACATGACAGACAATCATATCTGTTCCACACAGCACATTTCGTTGAACAGTTCTCGCAACGTTACATCCTCCTGAACGAGGCCCCAGGAGCGGTGATGGCAATAACAACATGGCTGCTCATTGGCTTCCTATTGTACCCAGGAACGTCTGGGCCTTAGTGTGGCGTTCCAAATGTACCAACAGGCTAAACTTCCCAACCAACAGACCAATTACACGTTTTTTAAAACCCGAGTCCCCATGTTTCCTGTTACGATGCCCCTGTTAGGAGCTTTCACTGCATTATTTCTGTTCTCCCAACATAATTGAATCCCCTGGCTGCTCATCACTGGGCTAATTTGACCCAATGTGCAGCGCTTGGTAATCAGAGTGCTGCCTATTAGGCTACCAGACCCCAATTAAGTGTCCTCTTATTTCCACATAACGAGCGCCTCTGTTATTGTATTCTCCTTTTTAGTGCTCAGGCTTTGTTTGGGTAATTTTGTCATTAGAAGTGGTATTGAAGTAGATATGAATGTCTTATTAAAGTGGAGTTTAGTCAGGGAGGGAGGGTGAGAGGGAGGGAGGGAGAGAGGGAGGGAGGGAGGGTGAGAGGGAGAGAGAGAGACCCGATTCGTGACACCCAGAAAGCTAACTCAATATGGAGCACAGATAGATACAAGTGAGTACGATAGTTGATGGGGAATTGTAATATAGTGAAAGTTGAACATTCTCTCTGTCTTTCACACATGCCCACACACACGTAGCACACATGCACTCTCTGTCTTTCTCTCTCTCTCTCTCTCTCTCTCTCTCTCTCTCTCTCTCTCTCTCTCTCTCTCTCTCTCTCTCTCTCCCCCCACTGACTCTATCTATGGCACTTTCTTGTTTTCTCTTTCTGTCTCAGTCCTGTTTAAGTGACTAGAGCTGTGTGTGAAAGGAGCCCATGGAGAGCAATAGCAGAGTGTGTGTGTGTGTGTGCGTGCATGCATGCGTGCTTGTTTCTGTGTGTGTGTGTGCGTGTGTGCATGCATGAGCGTGTGTCTCTCTGTGTTTCTCTGTGTGTGTGTTTGGTGTTTGTGTCGGCTCCCCGTTGCCTAATTAAAGGGTGAGGAAAGCCACTCACAGAGAGATTAAACCTAAAAGGCCAAATTAGCACTAAAAAGGGGTGTGGCAAATCCACACAGGCACAGGCCATGAAATCTCTCTTGACACCTGTGAAAAGAAGAGGGGGGGGGAATGAATAAAAAAACGTTTCTGTTCCAGGAGTCTGTGCATGTTTAATGAGAGATTTCAGCCTGGTTCGCTAGTTGGGCTATATGCCGCAGACTGTGTGTATATCAGGGCAGACTCCAGAGTTTTAGGGCTGGACTCCATAACTGAACAGACTCGTGTGTGTGTGTGTGTGTGTGTGTGTGTGTGTGTGTGTGTGTGTGTGTGTGTGTGTGTGTGTGTGTGTGTGTGTGTGTGTGTGTGTGTGTGTGTGTGTGTGTGTGTGTGTGTGTGTGTGTGTGTGTGTGTGTGTGTGTGAGTGAGTGAGTGAGAGACATCTGCTAAGCATCTCTTTCCCTATGGCTGAAAATTCAGACATAGTCATGCACAGACAGACCAGACCAGAACCGACCTCGCTGCAATACCACTCACACAGAGGTACAGTTGAAGTCGGAAGTTTACATACACTTAGGTTAGGAAAATCAAAAGATATCAGCCAAGACCTCAGAAAAACAATTGTAGGCCTCCACAAGTCTGGTTCATCCTTGGGAGCAATTTCCAAACACCTGAAGGTACCACGTTCATCTGTACAAACAATAGTAGGCAAGTATAAACACCATGGGGCCACGCAGCCGTCATACCGCTCAGGAAGGAGAGGTGTTCTGTCTCCTATAGATGAACGTACTTTGGTGTAAAAAGTGCAAATCAATCCCAGAACAACAGCAAAGGACCTTGTGAAGATTCTGGAGGAAACGGGTACAAAAGTATCTATATCCACAGTAAAACGAGTCCTATATCGACATAACCTGAAAGGCAACTCAGCAAACAACTGCTCCAAAACCGCCATAAAAAAGCCACACTACGGTTTGCAACTGCACATGGGGACGAAGATCGTACTTTTATAAATATAACTATTTGGCCATAATGACTACCGTTATGTTTGGAGGAAAACGGGGGAGGCCTGCAAGCCAAAGAACACCATCCCAACTGTGAAGCACAGGGGTGGCAGCATCATGTTGTGGGGGTGCTTTGCTTCAGGAGGGACGGGTGCAATTCACAAAATTATGTGGATATGTTGAAACAACATCTCAAGACATCAGTCAGGAAGTTAATAAAGCTTGGTCACAAATGGGTCTTCCAAATGGACAATGACCCCACGCATACTTCCAACGTTGTGGAAAATGGCTTAAGGACAACAATGTCAAGGTATTGGAGTGGCCATCACAAAGCCCTGACCTCAATCCTATAGAACATGTGTGGGCAGAACTGAAAAAGCGAGTGCGAGCAAGGAGGCCTACAAACCTGACTCAGTTACACCAGCTCTGTCAGGAGGAATGGGCCAAAATACACCCAACTTATTGTGGGAAGCTTGTAGAAGGCTACCCTAAATGTTTAGCCCAAGTTAAACTATTTAAAGGCAATGCTACCAAATACTAATTGAGTGTATGTAAACTTCTGACCCACTGGGAATGTGATGAAATAAATAAAAGCTGAAATAAATCACTCTCACAGAAGAGAGAGACAGAAGAGACAGACAGAAGAGAGAGACAGAGAGAGAGACAGAAGAGAGAGACAGAAGAGAGAGACAGAGAGAGAGACAGAAGAGAGACAGAAGAGAGACAGAAGAGAGACAGAAGAGAGAGACAGAAGAGAGAGACAGAGAGACAGAAGAGAGAGACAGAAGAGAGAGGGAAAAGGGGCATAACCAGTCCAAGGAGGCAAGCCTCAGTCACTGCTTGGTGGGACATTATGTTAAACAGGGTGACTATTGATGTGACACTCTTCTGTCTCGTCTGTGTCCCCAAGGCTCAGAGAATCCATCCCTCATACAATCTCCATACGTCCTCCTATCCCCAATACATACACCCTCCTATCCCCCACACACACACCCTCCTATCCCCAATACATACACCCTCCTATCCCCAGTACATACACCCTCCTATCCCCCACACACACACCCTCCTACCCCCAATACACACACCCTCCTATCCCCCCCACACACACCCTCCTATCCCCAATACACACACCCTCCTATCCCCCACACACACACCCTCCTTTCCCGCACACACACTCCCTCCTATCCCCCACACACACACCCTCCTATCCCCCACACACACCCTCCTATCTCCCACACACATACCCTCCTATCCCCCATACACACATCCTCCTATCCCCAATACACACACCCTCCTATCTCCCACACACACACTCCCTCCTATCCCCCACACACACACCCTCCTATCCCCCACACACACCCTCCTATCTCCCACACACATACCCTCCTATCCCCCATACACACATCCTCCTATCCCCAATACACACACCCTCCTATCTCCCACACACACACTCCCTCCTATCTCCCACACACACACCCTCCTATCTCCCACACACATACCCTCATATCCCCCATACACACATCCTCCTATCCCCCATGCACACATCCTCCTATCCCCCATGCACACACCCTCCTATCTCCCACGCACACACTCTCCTATCCCCCATACACACTCCCTCCTATACCCCATACACACACTCTCCTATCCCCCATGCACACACTCTCCTATCCCCCATACACACACTCCCTCCTATCCCCCATACACACACTCCCTCCTATCCCCCATACACACACCCTCCAATCCTCCATACACACACCCTCTCGCTCTCTCTCGCTCTCTCTCTCTCTCGCTCTCTCTCTCTCTCGCTCTCTCTCGCTCTCTTTCTCTCGCTCTCTCTCGCTCTCTCTCGCGCTCTCTTTCTCTCTCTTTCTCTCTCTCGCTCTCTCGCTCTCTCTCTCTCTCTCTGGCTTCAGAAATACTATCTTCACTGAACTGGTGAATTGATAATACTCTCCTGACACATTTTATTACAAAGGCCCGGTTTGTAATAGGTAATCATTTACTGTTGCTGCTATCTCTCCTGGACCATACGTCTAATGCCTTCACAGGACAAAGTTATCCTGTAGTTCCATGAGCTATTGTTTTTGTGTGTGTCTGTGTTGTTGTTGGGTTTTAGATGTCTAGTTTTATTTTATGGTTTTGTCAGTGCCCAAGAGATTTTGGCGAATTATAGGACTAGTTAAAAAGGCAATATATACTTGAGTTTGTATGTGTGTGTGTGTGTGTGTGTGTGTGTCTGTCTGCGTGTGTTGTTGAAGCACATCAATGAAAATGACAGTGAATGGGGCCTAATCCCTGCGGGTAGCAGAATCCAAAACACCAAGTACCACAATCTCATCATTTCAATTTATCATATTTATTCATTTTCCTCTAGCTCCAGCTTAATGCGCTCTCGCTCCCTCTCTCCCTTCCTCTCTCCCTTCCTCTCTCTCTTCCTCTCTCCCTTCCTCTCTCCCTCCCTCTCTCCCTTCCTCTCTCGCTCCCTCTCTCCCTTCCTCTCTCCCCCCTCTGTAATCTGTTTTTTCTTCTCTCCGTCTCTCTGCTGGCGATGTGTGAGCCTGGCAGTCACGCTGATTGACAGCACTCAAGTAGCCTACGGAAAAGCCGCTCATTTTTTGTCAGGCATGGCACTGGTGTTGCAGGCCTTATCTGGAACCCCAATTTATTGCCTTTTCTCTGGGCAAAAGGGGTTGCCACTCACCCAGATTGACAGCCCTCAGATTTGGAGGTTGCAGTGCAGGGATTTCCTTTCAGTTGTAATTTTTTTTCCTTCTATATTCCCTCCCCTGTTTACCACTCATTCTAGTAAACACGCGCGTGCGTGCACACACGCACACACACACACACACACACACTCTCCCATGCTCACTCGTCTTTGACCGTTTTTTTGTTGCTATGGCCTTACCTGCCATTTGATTGACAGACAAAAATCCATGTTGGTCCTCTCTCCAAAATGAGTCAAGTTCATTTTTGAACTTGTATCTTTGTTTTGGTAATTGTTGTTTTAGTCGGGGGGGAGGGGGGATTATGGTGGAAACTAGAAGGATAATTAAAGGTGTGTGTGTGTGTGTGTGTGTTTCAGCCTAGCTCTTTCTGCTATTCTGTCTGTAACCGCTTACAGTGCATTAAGGACTCGTGTGTATGAGTGTCTGTGTGTGTCCCTCCATGCTCACTCGCGCCAGCGGAATGACCTCAGAATCCCGGAGGCTTATCGTAGCGGTGTTCCACATTATTGATAGCAGCAGAGATATTGACAGGCTGGCGCGGGCGCCGGGGACGGAGGATGGGACTTTGATATGACATATTGTGCGTCTCAGCAGAAGCCATAAATAATTGTGACACGTTTTTGTATGCATGGGAAAGTCCTTGATTCAGTCCCCCATAAAAATAAACTTCTATTATAGAAGGTGTTTGTCAAGTGGCCGCGTGATGGATGGCGCAGCGTTTATCCCGTGGCAGGACGACGGGTTATGGATGCTGGGGAGGAGTCGCCGCAGGAGCCCTGACACCAGAGTAATTACTGCCCCTCCTGCGTTCTACGCACCTGCACTAGCCTCGGTCCCTCTAACGCCACTATCTTGGACAATGGCGACGTGGCCAAAGGCCAGAAGATAAGACTGAGATATATATATATATATATATATATATATATATATATATATATATATATATATATATGAGTTGTAGTACACTGACTGTACAAGCAGCCACTGTATTATCAACCTAGCTCAGCTACATAATATAATTTATCATATAGTGTATATGGCATTTAGCAGATGCTTTTATCCGTTGTGACTTACATGCATACATTTTACATATAGGTGGCCCCAGCGGGAATAAAACCCACGAGCCTTTGCTTTGCGAGCGCCGTGCTCTACTGACTGAGCCTCTCCATACAAACACATGTTACAAGCCATTATGAATATATACTATCAACTCTTCAACTTCTTACATGCCCACACATACTCTGTCAATATGTACCGTCAACTCTTTCATACTCTTACATGCCCACACATACGCTATAATATAGTCTACGTCTTTTGACTCAATCATAATTCGAATTTATACTTCTTGTGTTATGTTATTGGCGTAATTTGATACATCCACTGTGTTTAACTTTCTCTAATGTCTCAGTATGTGATTGAGTGGCGGCAGTTCGACAGAGTGGGGTGAGGTGTCTCCTAGAAGCAGCCTGCCAGGCGAGGCAGAGGAGAGGTGTGGGGGTGGGGGTGAGGAAGCTGTGGGTGGATGTTCGGAGGGGGGGGGGGGGCATGGGGTGAAGCCAGACGCAGACCGTCAGTGGGAGTGACACCTGTTTCACCGCTGCCGCACCCTCAGCAACAGCTGCTCCGGTCCTCCACGCGCTCTCGCTTTCTCCTCCTCCTCCTCCTCATCCCCTGCTTCCCTAGAAGACAATGGGCATGTGGAGATTTTAGTGAGCAGCTCCAGCCCAGCTGTTTCCATGTTCATGGTGGTAATGAGGACGTAAACAGAGCGGAGTGATGCCCAGCAGATTGTGCTATGTGTTTATCTTCAGTAGTTACATTTTTTTGTTGCAGGTGTTGTTGTTGGTGTTAAACCCGAGCCTTATAAAGTCAATTGTTGTTACTGCTTGCCAAGAAAACGATCTAGCCTGGTTGGTGGGCGATGGTTCACTTTTTGGTCTCAGACATGATGATACATCATGGTGCACTACCTAGGCCTTTCTCCGGTTGGGTAGAGTGTGCGCATTTTTTTTGGGGGGGGGGGGGGTTATTTATTTACACCAAAGAAAATAAGTAAATTGACAAAACAGTACAGACCAAAAGTAAAAATGGTGTGCAGTTGAGGTTGGAAGCCCAAAAGGGCTATTATGAAAACCACACCACGAATATACAGTGGGGCAAAAAAGTATTTAGTCAGCCACCAATTGTGCAAGTTCTGACCTCTGTCATTGCCAACAATGGGTATATAACAAAGTATTGAGATAAACTTTTGTTATTGACCAAATACTTATTTTCCACCATAATTTGCAAATAAATTCATTAAAAATCCTACAATGTGATTTTCTGGATTTTTTTTCTAATTTTGTCTGTCATAGTTGCAGTGTACCTATGATGAAAATTACAGGCCTCTCTCATCTTTTTAAGTGGGAGAACTTGCACAATTGGTGGCTGACTAAATACTTTTTTCCCCCACTGTAAGTGCATAAAAAAATCTATAAGATCAATCAGTTACACAAAGCTAATCATTTTAAATTTGACATGATATATTCAGTATACAAGAAAAAGCGTGTGTGCGTGTGAGGGAGAGAGTTAGGATACATTGAGGGGAATATTGGGTAGTTTGGTTCATCAGGCTGACCCCCAGTCTTCACTTGAAGTTATTTAGGGATGATGATGTTTCGGCAATGTGACGATAAGAATTCCAGAGTATGGTACCTCTGTATCTGACAGTCAGTTTCTCAATGTGAGGTGTGGCAGTGGGGTTATTACAGTGTCTTGTGTTACAGTTGAAGTCGGAAATGTACATATACTTAGGTTGGAGCCATTAAAACTCGTTGTTCAACCACTCCACAAATTTCTTGTGAACAAACTATAGTTTTGGCAAGTCAGTTAGGACATCTACTTTGTACATGACACAAGTAATTTTTCCAACAATTGTTTACGGACAGATTATTTCACTTATAATTCACTGTATCACAATTCCAGTGGGTCAGAAGTTTACATACACTAAGATGACTGAGCCTTTAAACAGCATGGAAAATTCCCGAAAATTATGTCATGGCTTTAGAAGCTTCTGATAGGCGAATTGACATCATTTGAGTCAATTGGAGGTGTACCTGTGGGATGTATTTCAAGGCCTACCTTCAAACTCAGTGCCTCTTTGCTTGACATCATGGGGAAATCAAAGAAATCATTTAAGACCTCAGAAAAACAATTGTAGACCTCCACAAGTCTGGTTCATCCATGGGAGCAATTTCCAAATGCCTGAAAGTACCACGTTCATCTCTACAAACAACAACCTGACATGATGACTCCTTGCTGTCCCCAGTCCACCTGGCCATGCTGCTGTTCCAGTTTCAACTGACCTGAGCCCTAGGACCATGCCCCAGGACTACCTGACATGATGACTCCTTGCTGTCCCCAGTCTACCTGGCCATGCTGCTGCTCCAGTTTCAACTTCCACCTGACTGTGCTGCTGCTCTAGTTTCAACTGTTCTGCCTTATTATTATTCGACCATGCTGGTCATTTATGAACATTGAACATCTTGACCATGTTCTGTTATAATCTCCACCCGGCACAGCCAGAAGAGGACTGGCCACCCCACATAGCCTGGTTCCTCTCTAGGTTTCTTCCTAGGTATTGGCCTTTCTAGGGAGTTTTTCCTAGCCACCGTGCTTCTCCACCTGCATTGCTTGCTGTTTGGGGTTTTAGGCTGGGTTTCTGTACAGCACTTTGAGATATCAGCTGATGTACGAAGGGCTATATAAATAAATTTGATTTGATTTGATTTGATTTAGTACGCAAGTATAAACACCATGGGACCACGCAGCCGTCATACCGCTCAGGAAGGAGAGGCGTTCTGTCTCCTAGAGATTAACGTACTTTGGTGCGAAAAGTGCAAATCAATCCCAGAACAAGAGCAAAGGACCATGTGAAGATGCTGGAGGAAAAAGGTACAAAAATATCTATATCCACAGTTAAACGAGTCCTATATCGACATATCTTGAATGGCCGCTCAGCAAGGAAGAAGCCACTGCTCCAATACCGCCATAAAAAAAACAGACTATGGTTTGCAACTGCAAATGGGGACAAAGATCGTACTTTTTGGAGAAATGTCCTCTGGTCTGATGAAACAAAATAGAACTGTTTGGCCATAATGACCATTGTTATGTTTGGAGGAAAAAGGGGGAGGCTTGCAAGCCAAAGAACACCATCCTAACCGTGAAGCACGGGAGTGGCAGCACCATGTTGTGGGGGTGCTTTGCTGCAGGAGGGACTGGTGCACTTCACAAAATAGATGGCATCATGAGGGAGGAAAATTCAGTGAAAATATTGAAGCAACATCTCAAGACATCGGTCAGGATGTAGAGGCAAAATGGCTTAAGGACAACAAAGTCAAGGTATTGGAGTGGCCACCACAAAGCCCTGACCTCAATCTTATAGAAAATGTGTGGGCAGAACTGAAAAAGTGTGTGCGAGTATGGAGGCCTACAAACCTGACAGCTCTGTCAGGAGGAATGGGCCAAAATTCACCCAACTTACTGTGGGAAGCTTGTGGAAGGCTACCCGAAACATCGACCCAAGTTAAACAATTTAAAGACAATGCTACCAAATACTAATTGAGTGTATGTAAACTTCTGACCCACTGGGAATGTGATGGAAGATATGAAAGCTGAAATCATTCTCTCTACTATTATTCTGACATTTCACGTTCTTAAAATAAAGTGGTAATCCTAACTGACCTAAGACAGGGCATTTATACCAGTTTAAATGTATTTGGCTAAGGTGTATGTAAACTTCCGACTTCATCTGTATATAGATGGATTTCAGAATTACCCTGGAAGAAACCACTTGAAGGGTTTAGGTAAACTGTCTGGTAGGTGTGAGTATTTGTAGATGAAAGTGCATAATTGGTGTACATTAATGTTGTAAATAGACAAGATATTGAATTTCTTAAACAAAGGTGCAGCTGGAGCCAGGTAATTATTAAGTATTTTGTATGATGAGTCATTTGTGTAAGTAGGAGGCATATTTACTGGCCCAGACAATATTACAGTAAATTAGATATGGGTGAATTAAGTTATAGTATAGAGTTAGGAAGCAAGCCTGATGAACCAAACCACTAAGCTTTCTGATGATACCAACAGATTTCATCACTTTGCTACTGACAAATTTAATATGATCTTTCCAGGGTAACTTTTCATCAATTAGAACTCCTAGGAATCTAGTGAATGTGACCTGAAATTTCCATTTCATTTCCACCAATTTGAGATTCCGACCCTTTTTAAACTTTTTTTTAAACAATATTTCTTAATCTTACTAGTAAATACAATAAAGTTTGATTTTTTTTTACATTTCAAGATAATTTGTTTATCTGGAAACATTCAGAAAATTTGGCCATACCTGAGTTGGCTTCATTAGTTAGTGAATCAAAATTCATGTGCGATATAATCTAATTGGTATCATCAACAAAGAGAATGGGAAATACGGTAGAAGACACAGCAGCTAGGTCATTGATATAGATTACGAATAACAAAGGTCCAATCATCCAACCCTGTGGCACACCACAGGATATCTTTGTCTTGGTTGATGCACAGCCGTTTGCATAAACAAATTGTTCTCTATGATAAACATAACTATATAACCAATTAAATGTATAATCGTGAAAACTGTAATAATGCAATTTAGAAAGTAATATTTCCTGATCAAGCGCTTTGGATAAATCTAAAAAAGATGCCAAGAGCGTATTAATTGTTGTTAAGGGCTGTAAAGATTTGATCCACAAGTTGCAAAAGAGCCATATCTGTAGTCTTTACGAAAACCATATTGGTGGTCATATAAAATACAGTGTTGATGTAAATGTTTCAACATTCTCTTATACACCAATTTTTCTAGGATTTTAGAAAAACATGGCAGTACAGATATTGGGCAATAATTTGTAAAAGATCTTGGATCCTCAGATTTATAGAGAGGGATAACGTTGGCAATTTTCAACTCTTTATGAACAATACCAGTTTGCATAGAGGCTCAGTAATCGAGGAAGGCAAACAGGCACCAATCTTATCTAGACATGCTGCTGATATCTTTAAGTTACCAACTACCTCCATCACCTACATTACATCAGGAGGATCAAACTGAAGCAGAGAAGGGAAATGTCCCTTAGTGTAATCCATGGGATTTCCATCAGTTTTCTCCAATTTCTTTGACACATTCACAAAAAAAGTTATTAAATTCACATGAAATAACATCAGGATCATTAAAGCTCTTATTTCCAACAATACATTGAGATGGAATCATTGTAGATTCCTTTTTCTTATTAAACAGTTGATTGATGATTTTCCAAGTCAACTTTATATTATTTAAGGATTCTTGGAATTTGTTAGTAAAATATTTTTTGTTGGGGATGTCTGAAGTAGGTGAGTAAATTTCTTCTTAACTTTTTGTAATTATCAGAATTCAGGGTAGAGGGATTTGTGAGAAACTAGTTTTTTTTTAACTGAGGATTTTTGGAGACCGGTTATAAACCAAGATTTCCAAAATCCTTCTGCTGCTCTCTTACATGGTTTAACTCATGGAAATCAGTGGTGAAAAACAGAATTGAAAGATGTGAGAAATCGCTCCACATCGGTCTAATTATAAAAATGTTCCCATGAAATATCATCAATCAACATCTTAAAGCACTCACAATTACTTTTGTTAAATATTCTACATTTAAAGCTATTAATCACTCCCATCTGTTCATTTCCAGCTGCCGAAGAGAAGTAGAACATTGGAACGTGGTCAGAAATGTCAGGATGAACTATACCTGTATTAGCCACATTTTTCAAAGAATTTGTTAAGATATTATTAATAAGGGTGGCAGATGAGCTGGTCAGTCTTACCATGTTTTTTTACCACACGGAGGGAATTTCTATGAAAGACATTCAACATCAATGTTATCAGATCTAAATGCGAGGTTCTCTCACAAAGAATTGAAATTGTTTAGGAACAAAAATCGACACTCTTCCTCCCACTCTTGATGTTCCACAGTGGTGAACAGCATTTTGTCATAAAGCATGGTTGGGACATGTCATAAAGCGTGGTTGGGACATGTCATAAAACCTGGTTGGGACATGTCAAAGCGTGGTTGGGACATGTCATAAAGTGTGGTTGGGACATGTCATAAAGCGTGGTTGGGACATGTCATAAAACCTGGTTGGGACATGTCAAAGCGTGGTTGGGACATGTCATAAAGTGTGGTTGGGACATGTCATAAAGCGTGGTTGGGACATGTCATAAAGCGTGTTTGGGACATGTCATAAAACCTGGTTGGGACATGTCAAAGCGTGGTTGGGACATGTCATAAAGTGTGGTTGGGACATGTCATAAAGCATGGTTGGGACATGTCATAAAGCGTGGTTGGGACATGTCATTAAGCGTGGTTGGGACATGTCATAAAACCTGGTTGGGACATGTCAAAGCGTGGTTGGGACATGTCATAAAACCTGGTTGGGACATGTCATAAAACCTGGTTGGGACATGTCAAAGCGTGGTTGGGACATGTCATAAAGTGTGGTTGGGACATGTCCTAAAGCGTGGTTGGGACATGTCATAAAGCGTGGTTGGGACATGTCATAAAGCGTGGTTGGGACATGTCATAAAGCGTGGTTGGGACATGTCGTAAAGCGTATTTGGGACATGTCATAAAGTGTGGTTGGGACATGTCGTAAAGCGTGGTTGGGACATGTCATAAAGCGAGGTTGGGACATGTCATTAAGCGTGGTTGGGACATGTCATAAAGTGTGGTTGGGACATGTCATAAAGCGTGGTTGGGACATGTCGTAAAGCGTGGTTGGGGCATGTCATAAAGCGTGGTTGGGACATGTCATTAAACGTGGTTGGGACATGTCATAAAGCGTGGTTGGGACATGTCATAAAGCGTGGTTGGGACATGTCATAAAGTGTGGTTGGGACATGTCATAAAGCGTGGTTGAGACATGTCATAAAACCTGGTTGGGACATGTCAAAGCGTGGTTGGGACATGTCATAAAGTGTGGTTGGGACATGTCATAAAGCGTGGTTGGGACATGTCATAAAACCTGGTTGGGACATGTCAAAGCGTGGTTGGGACATGTCATAAAGTGTGGTTGGGACATGTCATAAAGCGTGGTTGGGACATGTCATAAAGCGTGTTTGGGACATGTCATAAAACCTGGTTGGGACATGTCAAAGCGTGGTTGGGACATGTCATAAAGTGTGGTTGGGACATGTCATAAAGCATGGTTGGGACATGTCATAAAGCGTGGTTGGGACATGTCATAAAGCGTGGTTGGGACATGTCATAAAACCTGGTTGGGACATGTCAAAGCGTGGTTGGGACATGTCATAAAGCGTGGTTGGGACATGTCATAAAGCGTGGTTGGGACATGTCGTAAAGCGTGGTTGGGACATGTCGTAAAGCGTATTTGGGACATGTCATAAAGTGTGGTTGGGACATGTCATAAAGCGTGGTTGGGACATGTCATAAAGCGTGGTTGGGACATGTCATTAAGCGTGGTTGGGACATGTCATAAAGCGTGGTTGGGACATGTCGTAAAGCGTGGTTGGGGCATGTCATAAAGCGTGGTTGGGACATGTCATTAAACGTGGTTGGGACATGTCATAAAGCGTGGTTGGGACATGTCATAAAGCGTGGTTGGGACATGTCATAAAGCGTGGTTGGGACATGTCATAAAGTGTGGTTGGGACATGTCATAAAGCGTGGTTGGGACATGTCATAAAGCGTGGTTGGGACATGTCATAAAGCGTGGTTGGGACATGTCGTAAAGCGTGGTTGGGACATGTCGTAAAGCGTATTTGGGACATGTCATAAAGTGTGGTTGGGACATGTCATAAAGCGTGGTTGGGACATGTCATAAAGCGTGGTTGGGACATGTCATTAAGCGTGGTTGGGACATGTCATAAAGCGTGGTTGGGACATGTCGTAAAGCGTGGTTGGGGCATGTCATAAAGCGTGGTTGGGACATGTCATTAAACGTGGTTGGGACATGTCATAAAGCGTGGTTGGGACATGTCATAAAGCGTGGTTGGGACATGTCATAAAGCGTGGTTGGGACATGTCATAAAGTGTGGTTGGGACATGTCATAAAGCGTGGTTGAGACATGTCATTAAACGTGGTTGGGACATGTCATTAAGCGTGGTTGGGACATGTCATTAAGCGTGGTGGGACATGTCATAAAGCGTGGTTGAGACATGTCATAAAGTGTGGTTGGGAGATGTCATAAAGCGTGGTTGGGACATGTCATAAAGCGTGGTTGTCCTCTTTAGTCAACCAAATTTCTGTAAGGGCAACAATGGAAAATTCATGACTGAGAGAAGACAAATAATGAACAAGGTGGTCCTGATTTTTTAGGAAGACTGAACGTTCAAATGAAAGGTAGAAAATAAGCTTGTCTTGGAATTACATGTGATAGACTTATTTCTGGTACATTTCAGTAAATTTGAATCTGGAACGACACAATCATTATATTTATCGTTGGCTTCATTAATATCTAATGTGTTGAAGACCATGTTATCAGGGTTGATATCCTGCCCAACTAAGAGCGATGCACAGTCGGAATCATCCAGAGAGTGGAATGGAAAAACATAGACGTGCCTCACATGTCAAATACAACACTTTCCCATGGAATGCACATTGACACAGTCCACATAACACCACTGAACACTTCAGAGGGTTGTGGCATTTAGAGCGATGTGTGCTTTTGGTGTTGAGGTTAGGTGAAACGCATGAACAAAGCAGAGTAAAGATATATGTGTGGATCCAATTAGTGGACTATAGCAGAGTCACCTGCCATATGCCTACGAGAGGGTTGGTGACTGACCAGCTGATCATACTTCAGGTATGCGATGTTGCCTTTTTTGTTGTTTGTTCTTCAATTAGTCGTGGCAGCAATTGCTCTCTTTTGTAGGCGTACCTTTTCGGAGAAGTCTACATTGATCAAGATTTTGGTTCCCATCCTTGTCTTTGAACCTGAGCAGTTTCACCACTACAGATCTGGTGCCAACCATCGGGGACGAAAGTGCCATTCCTATGCGCCCTCTCCTTCTCGATGAGTTTAGGGTCCGGTTTGAGATGACCTGCCAGCAGTTTCTTGGCCTTGACTTCTGTGTCATGCCAAGGTTCCGTCTTTACGTCTTCAATTCCATCGATTTTAAATAGTTATTGCGCCTCGAATGTTTTTTTTTCTCATTTTTTTTTAGGTAGCCTCCTTTGGAAGAGTTCTTGTCGAGTGTTGTTTGGAAGATTGAGAAAATCCTCAGGCCTAGTTTTGAATGCGGTCTGACTTGTGACATTCACACCCTTTAACTACTCCACCTCAGACTCCAAACTGTGTTTTAAATTCTATGACATCCTGAAACAGATCATCAGCTCTTTTTGTTGGTACAAACGGCTCTATTAGATATTGTATGGAACAATTTGTGTTGATGGAGTAGTTCATGGAGTGCAGTGCTTGATAAGTATTGCTCTTCCGCGCCGAGCGTCGAGGCGTTGTTCTGTCTAGTATTAGCCATGCTGCCGTTGTTGTGAGCTAAAAATGAGTTCGCAAACACAACCCATACCCCGCCTCCCGAAAACAAGCTCCGCCAGTGAAATGACACACACACACACACAAGCAACACAGACTTGATCACACGTACACCAGTACGGTAAACAGAGAGAAGGCGGAGGACTTACTCACTGTATGGATCCTGCCTGCGCTTCACTAAACGAGTGGTAGGTCACCAACTCACAAGTTAGCACTGTGGATACCAGCAGTATGCGGGGCAGTATGCCAAAACACCGGTCAAAGTTGCTTGGGAGGGACAATGTTAGGAGCATTCGCTTACTCATGTAATGAGCAGCGTGAGCGAGCGAGCGTGTTCAAACACAACCAATCAGATACAAGAAAATAGCACATACATGCAGAAATCCATGCACATACATACAGTATGTAAGGGCACACACACACACACAGCCTACCTCCTTCACCCCTCCCCACACATACACCTCTCCATCCATAGATCCATGTTCTGAGGGTCCTTCTCCACACTAGGTAACATGCCCAGCCTCTGTCTCCATCTCTGATTGTGTCATGGCTTGCAGGGCTGAGTCTTAATCCAGGAGTAGTGTCTCTCTCTCTCTCTCTCTCTCTCTCTCTGTGCTAGAGATGGAGTTGAGAGAGAACCGCTTCACTCGGTCAATAGGCTTACAAGACTATCAGGGACTATTGATTGTGCCGGACAATGAGGCCAAAGCTACACTAATTGTTTTTCTACTGGTCTGTAGGTGAAGACAACAGTCACTGGCCCACACCACTCAGGAATCTTACATCTGTTTTGTTGTGAAAGCACTGGGAGTTAATAGCCTTTGATTACTGGGGAGGGGTGTGTGTGTTTGCTAGGAGGGGTGTGTGTTTGCTAGGAGGAGTAGGGTGTGTGCGTGTGATGCTATCTGAAGTCTCAATTGGTAACGAATGGTCGTATGTGGACTGGCTTCGCTAGGTCAATATTAGCACCAATGGTTCTAACAAACAGATTTGACCATCTTTCTCCCTCCTCTCCTCTTTGCCGTAGTGTAGGTCCCTCTCACTCTGGGTTACACAGTCAATCACCAGTCCTATTTCATTCTCATCAACATCACACACACTGCGTTGGAAAGGAATCCTTCAGCTTTGCAGACATCGTTATCCAATCCAACTGAGCCTCTCTGCGTCTGTACATTCTCAGTGTTGTTAGGTCAATACATGCTGAGTGAAGTTCAAAACATCTCTCCGTCCAGCTGTGTGTGTGTGTGTGTGTGTGTGTGTGTGTGTGTGTGTGTGTGTGTGTGTGTGTGTGTGTGTGTGTGTGTGTGTGAAGTCCTATCTGCATGTGCAGCCTCCCCAGTGTGTGTGGATTTATTCCACATGTTTGTTTATTGTGGAGAGCAGCGAGTTTGTTTGTGCCTGGCTGTCATAGGGGCCGGTCTGGTGTGATGAAAGACACTTGGACCTTCCCATCCATTTCGCATTTGCTCCAATCAATTATTCAACAGGACAGCCAATTAAAAATGAGGGAGAGCGGTCAGGGCCTCGCCCCCCGAAGGCCGCCACTAGACAACTCTCTCCGTGAATAATTGGTGCAATTAATTTAGCATTGAGCAATACAGGAGTTCTCACTCCCTCTCTCACTCGGCGACTATACCGCTGAGCCACTCAACACAGCAAAACACACACAAGTACAGCCGGCCACACAATCGCCATTACACACACATATCACAACATACTGTATGCACGCACACACACACACACACACATTTGTTTTCTTATCCTTTGTGAGGGACCAAAGAATTGATTCAATTGGGCTATCGCAGTCTATTACAAATCAATCTGCTAGTGTGGTTTGAAATGTCTGACAGCCATCAGAAAGGTGTTGGGAAGTTCAGAAGATTGGGAAATAATTGAGTATGGTCTTCTGTGTAGGACAGAACATCACCATTAGTGATGTTGTATGGTCTTCTGTGTAGGAAAGAACATCACCATTAGTGATGTTGTATGGTCTTCTGTGTAGGACAGAACATCACCATTAGTGATGTTGTATGGTCTTCTGTGTAGGACAGAACATCACCATTAGTGATGGTGTATGGTCTTCTGTGTAGGACAGAACATCACCATTAGTAATGTTGTATGGTCTTCTGTGTAGGACAGAACATCACCATTAGTGATGTTGTATGGTCTTCTGTGTAGGAAAGAACATCACCATTAGTGATGTTGTATGGTCTTCTGTGTAGGACAGAACATCACCATTAGTGATGTTGTATGGTCTTCTGTGTAGGACAGAACATCACCATTAGTGATGTTGTATGGTCTTCTGTGTAGGAAAGAACATCACCATTAGTGATGTTGTATGGTCTTCTGTGTAGGACAGAACATCACCATTAGTGATGTTGTATGGTCTTCTGTGTAGGAAAGAACATCACCATTAGTGATGTTGTATGGTCTTCTGTGTAGGACAGAACATCACCATTAGTGATGTTGTATGGTCTTCTGTGTAGGAAAGAACATCACCATTAGTGATGTTGTATGGTCTTCTGTGTAGGACAGAACATCACCATTAGTGATGTTGTATGGTCTTCTGTGTAGGACAGAACATCACCATTAGTGATGTTGTATGGTCTTCTGTGTAGGAAAGAACATCACCATTAGTGATGTTGTATGGTCTTCTGTGTAGGACAGAACATCACCATTAGGGATGTTGTTTTTAACCCTCAGTCTGATTTAGTGCCAGGTATTGTCCACCTTGTTCTAATGAGTCCTGTGCGGCCTGTGGGCATTGTAGAGGGAAACAAACACAGAGTGCCTTCAGAAAGTATTCAGACCCTTTGACTTTTTCCACATTTTGTTGCGTTACAGCCTGAGTTTAATATGGATCGGTGGTCACTGGCCGACACACGGCCATAATGTTAAAGTGGTATTGTGTTTTTTTCTTCTATTTTTTACAAATTAATTAAAAATGAAAAGCTGAAATGTCTCGAGTCAATAACTATTCAACCCCTTTGTTATGGCAAGCGTAAATAAGTTCAGGAGTAAACATTTGCTTAACCAAGTTGCATGGGCGCACTCTGCGTGCATTAATAGTATATACATCATTTTTGAATGATTACCTCATATCTTTACCCCACACAAGCAATTACAGTGCTTTCGGAAAGTATTCAGACCCTTTGACTTTTTCTACATTTTGTTACAGGCTTATTCTAAAATTGATTAAAGAAAATAATTTCTTATTAATGACAAAGCGAAAACTGTTTTTATTTTTATTTATTTTTTGAAATGTATTAAAAACAACAACAGAAATACCTCATTTACATAAGTATTCAGACCCTTTGCTATAGACTCAAAATTGTGCTCGGGTGCATTCTGTTTCCATTGATCATCCTTGAGATGTTTCTACAACTTGATTGGAGTCCACCTGTTGTCAATTCAATTGATTGGACATGATTTGGAAAGGCACACACCTGTCTATATAAGGTCCTACCGTTGACAGTACATTTCAGAGCAAAACCAAGCCATGAGGTCGAAGGAATTGTCCGTAGAGCTCCAAGACAGGATTGTGTCGGGGCACAGATCTGGGGAAGGGTACCAAAACATTTCTGCAGCATTGAAGGTCCCCAAGAAAACAGTGAACTCCATTTTTAAATGGAAGAAATTTGGAACCACCAAGACTCTTCCTAGAGCTGGCCGACCGGCCAAACTGAGCAATCTGGGGAGAAGGGCCTTGGTCAGGGAGGTGACAAAGAACCTGATGGTCACTCTGACAGAGCTCTAGAGTTCCTCTGTGGAGATGGGAGACCCTTCCAGAAGGACAACCATCTCTGCAGCACTCCATCAATTAGGCCTTTATGATAGAGTGGCCAGACAGAAGCCACTCCTCAGTAAAAGGCACATGACAGCCTGCTTGGAGTTAGCCAAAAGGCAACCTAAAGACAATATTTTCTGGTCTGATGAATCCAAGATTGAACTCTTTGGCCTGAATGCCAATCGTCACATCTGGAGGAAACCTGGCACCATCCCTACGGTGAAGCATGGTGGTGGCAGCATCATGCTGTGGGGATGTTTTTCAGCTGTCCTTGGCTTGGGTTGTCTAGATGCCCTGAATTTACCTGTCTGGTTTGGTGGTTATGTGTGTTACTAACTGTCCAGAAAAATACTGTTGTTTTTTGAAAAATTGAACATTCCTGAAGAAAATCAGAAGACTGGATAGTAATTTGTTTTCAACGTGAAGCCATGAGAGATTCTGATGCATTTGGATAATATTCATATGGATAGAGCAACGAAGAGCTAATCTGGCAGCCCTGTTTTGAGCGATTTGGAGATTTTTTATATATTTCATTGCTGCAGATGACCATATAACTGGACAGTACTCTTAAGTGTGATAGGACCAGGGATTGAATCACCTGATTCAGAGTGCTAGATGTTACATACATTGAACATTTTCTTGGAACAGCAATTCCCTTACCCATCTTAATAACAATAGTATCTATGTGTTCTGACCATGATAAAGCTGCGTCCAAATAAAGCTGCGTTCTATATAGAATACATTTAGTTTTAGAAATGTTCAACACCAATTTGTTCATATCAACCCACACAGACACCATTCTTAGTTCACTACTCAGTACATCTGTTAGCTCATTACATTGTAATGCTGCGCAATACATTGTAGAATCATCAGAATCCATTTCCACTCTTGCGTTGTTCATTACTGAAGGTAAATCATTAGTAAAGATAGAGTAGAGAAGTGGGCCCTAGGCAGCTTCCTTGAGGAACACCACAGTGTATGTCTTTACTGTTTGAAAAACTACCATTAAATAACACTTTTTGCCTTCTCCTGGATAGAGCTGCAGACTTAAAACCATAAGATTTGAGTTTACTTTTAACAGTTCATGATCAAAAGCAACAATGAAGTCTAGCAACACTGCACCAACTAACTTTAACCAATCATCTGTCATTTGTGCTAAGGCCGTACTCGTAGAATGCTCTTCTATGTATACATGCTGAAAACCTGTTTTCAGACCATTACATGAGAAATAATCCTTGATTTGTACAGATATAAATGTACTTAATTTAATTGGGCTCCCGAGTGGCGCAGTGGTCTAAGGCACTACAGTCCCTGGTTCGAATCCAGGCTGTATCAAATCCAGCCGTGATTGGGAGTCCCATAGGGAGGTGCACAATTGGCCCAGTGTCGGCCGGGGTAGGCCGTCATTGTAAATAAGAATTTGTTCTTAACTGACTTACCTAGTTTTAAAAAAAGCTTAGCACCAGTGAATGCAGATTTTTGTATCCTCAGGTAGTGGAACAACCTTTGACTCTTTCCAGACTTCTGGGCACATCCCATACATCAAGCACTTATTAAAAATATGAGAGATTGGGGTAGATTTTTGGTAAACTGTAACTCTAAGCAATTTGGCATCAAGATTATCTGTACCAGGTGACTTGTCATCTGAAGGAGACAACAGCATCCTTTCTACCTCTTCCCTTTCTACTTGGTGAAATTCGAACATGCACTCCTTCATGATACAATCTTTTATAAGAGAATATGACATGGAGCCATCAGTTGAATCAAAGCATTCCTCAACTTGTCCACTTGCCTGTAAAATATTAATTAAAGTAGTTTGCGATGTTGTCTGGTTTTGTAATAAATATACCCTCTGATTCAACAAAAGAGGCAGACATGTTCGAATTCCAACCCATAGTAGCGTTCAGCGTTCTCCACAGTTTTCCCCCCCATCACCCTTTACTTCATAAATGTTGTGCTGATAAAATCCCTCCTTCTTTCCTTTGTTAAGCTTGGTCACAAGATTTCTGAATTCACAAAATCGTTGCTTATCAAATAGAGTGCCAGATTTATCTGCTGCTTTTTTGGCATAACGTTGAAACATTACCTTTCTCAGCTCATCATCAATCCACGGGGCACCATTTGACCTCACGGTTTATTTTCTTAAAGGGGCGTGCTTGTCTGCTACACTCATCAATAATGTCATAAACAAACTTTTCAGGATCTTCCTTACTACACACTTCTAACCATTGGCCCATTCTTAATCTCATCCACAAATGAGTCCTGATTAAACACCCTGTAGGACCTTCGGTAGACTACCTTAGGGCCAGCCTTTGGTATTTTAGTGCAACCAAGTTATGATCACTACAACCTAGTGCCACCGATACAGCTTTAGAACAATGTTCAGCCATGTTAGTAAAAATGTGATCGATACAAATTGATGATGATGTAACACCGGACCTAGGTACAGAAAGATTATTGATGAAACGCTGTGCCAGATTGCTCAGGACCTCAGACGGGGGAAAAGGTTAAGCTACCAACAGGACAACGACTCTAAGCACACAGCCAAGACAACGCAGGAGTGGCTTCGGGACAAGTCTCTGAATGTCCTTGAGTGGCCCAGCCAGAGACCGGACTTGAACCCGATCGAACATCTCTGGAGAGACCTAAAAATAGCTATGCAGCGATGCTCCCCATCCAACCTGACAGAGCTTGAGAGGATCTGCAGAGAAGAATGGGATAAACTCCCCAAATGCAGGTGTGCCAAGCTTTTAGCGTCATACCCAAGAAGACTCGAGGCTGTAATCGCTGCCAAAGGTGCTGTCACGTATACTCCCTCTCTGGTGCTCTAGGTCACCAGGCTGCTCGTTATGGTGCACACCTGTCAATCTTTACGCACACCAGCACGTCATCAGACTCACCTGGACTCCATCACCTCCCTGATTACCTTCCCTATATATGTCACTTCCTCTGGTTTCTTTCCCAGGCGTTATTATTTCTGTTTCAGTTTCATGTCTGTGCATTGTTCGTGTTCCTTGTTTTGTATTATGTTTCATTCATTTTATAAATTATTCACTCCCTGAACTTGCTTCCCGAATCCCATTACAGGTGCTTCAACAAAATACTGAGTAAAGGGTCAGAATGCTTATGTAAATGTTATATTTCAGTTTTTTTTATATATATAAACTAGCAAAAAAGAAAAAAATTTAAACTGTTTTTGCTTTGTCATTTTGTGTTATTGTTGTGTAGATTGTTGAGGGGAAAACAACTATTTAACACATTTTAGAATAAGGATGTAACCTAACAAAATGTGGGAAAAATCAAGGGGTCTGAATACTTTCCGAAGGATTGTATCTGTAAGGTCATTCAGTCAAGCAGTACATTTCAAACACAGATTCAACCACATAGATCAGGGAGCTTTTCAAATGCCTTGTAAAGAAGGGCACCTATGGGTAAAAATAAAATAAGCAGACATTGAATATCCTTTTGAGCATGGTAAAGTTATTAATTGCACTTTGGATGGTGTATCAATACACCCAGTCACTACAAGATACAGGCGTCCTTCCTAACTCGGTTGCCGGAGAGGAAAGAAACCACTCAGGCCAATGGAGACTTTAAAAACAGTTACAGGCTATAATAGGAGAACACTGAGGATGGATGAACAGCATTGTATTTACTCCACAATACTAACCTAGTTGACAGAGTGAAAAGAAGGAAGCCTGTACAAAATAAAAATGTTCCAAAACATCAAATCAAATGTATTTATATAGCCTTTCGTATATCAGCTGATATCTCAAAGTGCTGTACAGAAACCCAGCCTTAAACCCCAAACAGCAAGCAATGCAGGTGTAGAAGCACGGTGGCTAGGAAGAACTCCCTAGAAAGGTCAAAACCTAGGAAGAAACCTAGAGAGGAACCAGGCTATGAGGGATGGCCAGTCCTCTTCTGGCTGTGCCAGGTGGATATTATAACAGAACATGGCCAAGATGTTCAAATGTTCATAAATGACCAGCATGGTCGAATAATAATAATCACAGTAGATGTCGAGGGTGCAGCAAGTCAGCACCTCAGTAGTAAATGTCAGTTGGCTTTTCATAGCCGATCATTAAGAGTATCTCTACCACTCCTGCTGTCTCTAGAGAGTTGAAAACAGCAGGTCTGGGACAGGTAGCACAGTAGAACAGGTCAGGATTCCATAGCCGCAGGCGGAACAGTTGAAACTGGAGCAGTAGCACGGCCAGGTGGACTGGGTACAGCAAGGAGTCATCATGCCAGGTAGTCCTGAGGCATGGTCCTAGGGCTCAGGTCCTCCGAGAGAAAGAGAGAATTAGAGAGAGCATACTTAAATTCACACAGGACACCGGATAAGACAGGAGAAGTACTCCAGATATAACAAACTGACCCTAGCTCCCCGAAACATAAACTACTGCAGCATAAATACTGGAGGCTGAGACAGGAGGGGTCAGGAGACACTGTGGCCCCATCCAATGATACCCCCGGACAGGGCCAAACAGGAAGGATATAACCCCACCCACTTTGCCAAAGCACAGCCCCCACACCACTAGAGGGATATCTTCAAACACCAACTTACCATCCTGAGACAAGGCCAAGTATAGCCCACAAAGATCTCCGCCACGGCACAACCCAGGGGGGGGGGGGGGGGGGGGGGGGGGTCGCCAACCCAGACAGGAAGATCACGTCAGTGACTCAACCCACTCAAGTGACGCACCCCTCCTAGGGATGGCATGAAAGAGCACCAGTAAGCCAGTGACTCAGCCCCTGTAATAGGGTTAGAGGCAGAGAATCCCAGTGGAGAGAGGAGAACCGGCCAGGCAGAGACAGCAAGGGCGGTTCGTTGCCCCAGATCCTTTCCGTTCACCTTCACACTCCTGGGCCAGACTACACTCAATCATATGACCCACTGAAGAGATGAGTCTTCAGTAAAGACTTAAAGGTTGAGACCGAGTCTGTGTCTCTCACATGGGTAGGCAGACCATTCCATAAAAGTGGAGCTCTATAGGAGAAAGCCCTGCCTCCAGCTGTTTGCTTAGAAATTCTAGGGACAATTAGGAGGCCTGCGTCTTGTGACCGTAGCGTACGTGTAGGTATGTACGGCAGGACCCAATCAGAAAGATAGGTAGGATAAGAAAAGATAGGTAACATACATCCATTTTGCAAGGCACTAAAGCAATACTGCAAAATATTTGGCAAAGTAATTCACTTTTGTCCAGAATGCAGAGTGTTATATTTGAGGCAAATCCAATACAACACATTACTGACACACACACAAACATTTAATGCAGATTACATAGGCTACTCATTTGTACATTCTTTATGTGGTGCATACTGTGCAGAACAACTGAAATATCATTGTAAGAATCATGGTAATGTTTGTTTGTGTCATCTAATCCTGTAAGGCAGGGTTCCCCCTAATGGCAACCCACGGGGGATTAAAAAAAGTGTATGTATATATGTGTATATGTATATATATATATATATATATATATATATATATTAGAAAGGTGTTTGTATTTTAATATAGGAAATCTGCTCGTAATGGAAGATGCAGTATTTGTGAACCTATACAAATGTAAGATGTTTGAAATTGTTATGTTTTATTCAAATATTACATCTGTTTGGGATCAATTTGCAGTCTACAAATGTTTTGTCATTCTTTCCGGCCCCCTGGCGATACTCTCAAGGAAAATGCCTGATCCCTGCCTTAAGGGCATGCTTTGTAACATACACTCATTCTCATGCACAAAATTGACACTTTCAGTTAGGTTTCAAGTCCCATAGTTAGGCCTTAAATTATAGCTGCACAAAGGAACTATTACATTTTCTTGATTCTGTACATTTCTCCCTCTTACTTTCCCTTATCTTCAATTATGTTTAATTTGCTGCTGCCCTTGCAAGATGGTGCCTGTGAGGAGGATAATGACACACACACACACACACACACTGGTGTGTGTGAGGGTAATACGAATACTAGTGACAGCTAAATTCCACTACAGCTTTGATTTATTCAATCACAACAGAAGGAATATGATGGACCCCACCTCCACCCCTCCCTTCACGCCCCCCCCCTCTCTTTATTGATCCATCTCACCACCCCCCTTTCCCCCACCACCTCTTTTCATAGCCAGATTGACAGTTGAGTAATTTCTCCGTCGGCGATGACTGACGGATGGTAATGGGAAGACGTTTCAGCGTGGCATTACAACACAAAATTATTTCCAATTTACCGCTCATCAAAAGTACTCTCACCAAAAAAAGAGAGCGAAAGACAGAGAGAGGGAGCGAGGGTTAGGGGAGGAAAGAGAGGGAGCGAGGGTTAGGGGAGGAAAGAGAGGATAGGGGTAGAAGAGAAGAGAAGAAAAAAAACACAACAGCAGATTTATCGCTTCAATTACTGATATTTTACATTTAGTTTAAAAGCGACATGTTTTTGTAATGTGACAGGCTTCACTGGATTTGAAAACCTCTTCAGACCCTCTCCAGTCTTGGCTCTGGTGATAATGACAGGGGGAAGGGGAGAGGGGGGGGGGGAGTGATAGCTGTGAATCCAGAGCCTCTTTAGAGAGCTCTGTCTGCCTGTCTGTCTTGGGGTTAGGGAGATCATGCCAGAGCCTTGACGTGGAGTTTTTATATTATGTTATTGTACCTCGCCTGTCACTGGGAGGGGGGCGGGGGTATGGGTAGGGGTGGTGCTTTTGGGGGCATCTATAAAGCTATTTTACTACTCCCCTGGCTCTACCTCTCTGAATATACTCTGTACATACAGTATTTTGCCAGCTGGATCTTACTGAGACACCTACCCTGACCTGAGCAATTCCACTGTAAAAATAATTCTGCTTTGACTCCGTTTCTTACTTTTTACTGAAATGATTGCCAAACAAAAGGCATTGATTTCAAAGTTCAAACCATAGAACTCGATGCACAAATACACATTTTGTGGAACAACCGTGCAGATGCAAACTTTGGTAATGGAATTACGGTCCGATTTCCCTCAGGTTTTTAATACGACCACGTTTTCCAAAACCACGGTTAAATATCTGCTCCAAGTTAAGATTCAAAGATGTCTGCAGAAAGAGTGGGGTGTCAGCTATGACATGGTACCTTGAGTTTGAAAAAATCTCTTTTGGTTGTAATGGGCATCACAGTAATGGGCATAATTATATATATGAATCTCATTCCCCTCATGTTTCACACGTGTGGACATCACAGTGCAGCACAGTGCAGTACAGTGCAGTACAGTACAGTACAGTACAATACAGCACAGCAGAGTGAGTAGGGTAGATTAGGGTAGAGTATAGTTCAGTCCAGTAGAGTACAGTACATTATACAACGGGTGGGTCTAAGCCAGGCAATTTATAAACTTGACCTCCACTATAAAACGCATCTGGACATTATCTCTCATTTCCTTTAGACTAGCTTTTGGTTTTCAACAGCGGAGATTTGTATAAACCTTGCTGTCTGTCTCCCCCCGACATTTGCAACATGGATTTTCTCAGCCAGTCGAAATCATGAATCAGCTGGCATCATTTTTATGGATATATACAATGAAATGTCAATAAAGAAATTGGTAAAACAAAACGAAATGCAGCTAGTTTGCAGTCTTTCTAGCTTCAGTTTGAAGTGATTACGTTAGCTGTGTTGTTGCCTAGCTCCTCTGAACAACAGTTTCCTGATGAGAGAACACATATTCTATGCCAGGCGAAATCGCACATCATTAGCTCATGGTTATGGATATATCCAAATAAATGTCACTAGAAAACAGCTTAAACAAATGCAGCTACCTTGCTGTTATTCTGGCTGCACTATTTGACATGACTGTAAGCTAGGCGTAGTTGGCTAGCTAGCAAGCAAGGGATAAGAACGTTGCCAGCCAGTATGGCAATGGAACATTTAGAACAAATGACTGGGTCACGTCCATTGATACAAAACAAAAAGACTTAATGATCGTGTCTATTGTAACCGAAATGATAGAACTAACGACCAGCCAGCTTGGGTAGAAACCTTAGATTTGTGTCGGAACTATATCTTGTGGAAGTTTTAATCACTTAATATAATTCATAAACAAATTTGATATTTGTAAAATCAACTAGTTAGTATTTCTACCATTACTTGTTATTTCTGTGAACTTTCATTATCCTCCCCCCTCATGAGGGAGAGTAATTATAAAATATGTTAAAGATATGTGGGTTTTTGGTAATGGGATTACTACAGGACAATATTGCTTAAACTTACAGAAGGTGAACAATTTCTCCTCAAGGAAATATACGGTGCATTCGGAAAGTATTCAGACCCCTTCTCTTTTCCCACGTTTTGTTACGTTATAGCCTTATTCTAAAATGGATTCAATCATTTTTTTCATCATCAATCCACACAAAATACCCCATAATGACAAAGCAAAAACAGTTTTTTAGAATTTTTTGCAAATGTATAAAATAAAAAAACCTGATATCACATTTACATAAGTGTTCAGACCCTTTACTCAGTGCTTTGTTGAAGCATCTTTGGCAGTGATTACAGCCTCGAGTCTTTTTGGGTATGACATTATAAGCTTGGCACACCTGTATTTGGGGAATTTTTCCCATTTTTCTCTGCAGATCCTGTCAAGCTCTATCAGGTTGGATGGGGAGCGTCGCTGCACAGCTATTTTCAGGTCTCTCCAGAGATGTTCGATCGGGTTCAAGTCCAGTCTCTGGCTGGGTCATTCAAGGACATTCAGAAACTTGTCCCGAAGCCACTCCTATGTTGTCTTGGCTGTGTGCTTAGAGTCGTTGTCCTGTTGGAAGGTTAACCTTCGCCCAAGACTGAGGTCCTGAACACTCTGGAGCAGGTTTTCATCAATTATCTCTCTGTACTTTGCTCCGTTCATCTTTCCCTCGATCCTGACTAGTCTCCCAGTCCCTGCCGCTGAAAAACATCCCCACAGCATGATGCTGCCATCACCATGCTTCACAGTAGGGATGGTGCCAGGTTTCTTCCAGATGTGACACTTGGTATTCAGGCCAAAGAGTTCATTCTTGGTTTCATCAAACCAGAGAATCTTGTTTCTCATGGTCTGAGAGTCCATTAGGTGCATTTTGACAAACTCTAAGCAGGCTGTCATGTGCCATTTACTGAGGAGTGGCTTCTGTCTGGCCACTCAACCATAAAGGCCAGATTGGTGGAGTGCTGCAGAGATGGTTGTCCTTCTGGAAGGTTCTCCCATCTCCACAGAGCAAATCTAGAGCTCTGTCAGAGTGACCATCGGGTTGTTGGTCACCTCCCTGACCAAGGCCCTTCTCCCCTGATTGCTCAGTTTGGCTGGGCAGGCAGCTCTAGGAAGAGTCTTGGTGGTTCCAAACTTCTTCCATTTAAGAATGATAGAGGCCACTGTGTTCTTGGGGAACTTCAATGCTTCAGAAATGTTTTGGTACACTTCCCCAGATCTGTGCCTTAACACAATCCTGTCTCGGAGCTCTACGGACAATTCCTTCGACCTCATGGCCTGGTTTTTGCTCTGACATGCACTGCACTACTCTGACATGCCTTTCCGAAACATGTCCAATCAATTGAATTGACCACAGGTGTACTCCAATCAAGTTGTAGAAACATCCCAAGGATGATCAATGGAAACAGGATGCACCTGAGCTCAATTTCACTCTCTTGGCAAAGGGTCTGAATACTTATGTAAATGAGGTATTTCTGTTTTTGTTTTTAATACATTTGCAAACATTTCTAAAAAACTGCTTTTTTGTCATTATGTGGTATTGTGTGTGGATTGATGAGGACTTTTTATTTATTTAAGCAATTTTAGAATAAGGCTGTAAGATAAATGTAAAAAATTGGTAAAAGTCAAGGGGTCTGAATACTTTCCGGATGCTTTGTAAGCGTTGATATTAGTTGGCATGGATCTTTATGCTCTTATCCCAGGTACCATGGAAGAAGAAGTTGGAGAACCATCCACACCCTCCTCATCCACCTGCAGCCTCTCAAATCCACATTACAGACATTCGGACCAAAACGAGTCATTCCCTTTATGTTAATCAGCACCATAACTGACTAATTCACTTAGTGCCATATTCTCCGTGCCCACTCAGACCTTATCCTAGACAGTACGAGTGCTACCGTACCGTCTCCTTTCCCCTCTCCATGCCCTCCCGTCCCCAGCTGTTCAAAGTGTCACCGGAGAGATTGATAAGTTCATGCTATAGGCGCTTTGTTTGGAGAGCCTCCCGGGGTTGAGAGAAAAAACACCACCTGCTTGACGAAGGAGTGGAGGGAGTTAGTCTAACAGGTCTGTGTGTGTCAGGCTGGGTGGGCGGCGTTGAGGGAAGGTTGTGGGGAGACGGCAGGCGTTCTCCCGGGTGGGCCGCCACAGCGCACCGTTTGGGCCCTTGCCATCACTGTGTTGGCCGTCAAGCAGGCCGTCGCAGATACCTCTGCATGCCACTCCAGAGCCCCCACCCCCCCTCACACACACACACACACACACATCTGACGGCGGGAACAGCTGTTCTGTTAAACATGCTGTATGGAACGTGTGTCAGCACCATATGCTTCGTCTACCAGATATGGCTTCATATCATATCAGTTCCAACAACATGGAGGATCGGAGCCAACCCAGTGACAGGCGACCACATACAGTCACACTATACATGCCATTTAGGCAAACGCTCACATACATATCGGGAAAAACAAGATATAGCCGATATGAAGAATGATAAATCTATTTTTCTTTAAAAAGCATAACGTTTTTTTATGCCCGCATGTGTGAGCGCGTCTAGTTTTTTGGTTCAGGACCGTGACACTTTATCCATCCTCGCCATTAGAATTCCCGAATCCAAACTTACGGTATTCAATCATTTTGATTAAAAGCCAAGATCTCGAACAGTACTGTTGGGAGTGGAGAGGCCCAAGCAGTCCGCCACGTTTGAGAATTCATATATTTTCATAAACTTTTAACAATGTCAATGAGACACGTCTTCAATCTTTGGTCCATGCGACAGCGGGGCATTCAATCTTTCTTTAGCTTTTCGACAGAAAATTTGAATACGAGCACAGTGTTATTAATGTGATGGTTGATACGGAGGGTTTCACGGGGGGATTCGCAGAGGGTTTTTTTATTAGTTTTGGAGACACTTGAAGCCGAGGAATATGAGGGAATGGGAGGAAGCAGGGAGGGCGTACACAGAAAGCAACGCTCGGCTAGGTCAAACAACGGGCCTTGTTTGTTCCTAGCGAATATGCTAAGATTCTAATTCAGCACGCCCAATTAACAACACTAACAAACCAAGAGGATTAATTCCTACCAGCTACAGTTTCCAATGTTAGACAGGTTACGCATGTGGCTTCTATATTAGTTTTGTTCAGAATGTGGTCCCAGACACAATCTTCATTGTGTCCCCCCTGTATTATAGTCAAAATGTTCCTCAATATTGGCTCTAATGTAAATGTATCTGTTTAAGACAGGCATATGGAGGCATGCCTTCCTAAAATGAGGTTCAAGCTTACATGGACAGTTTGTGGTCGACGTCGGTGAATTTGTTAGTGTTTAACTTAACTAAAAAATGACACTATTAAAACCTGAAAAGCAAAGTAGAAGAAGCCCAGTTTTGCCCAAGAAAAAAATGCTGTTGATTTTTTTTTCCTGAAAAATACACATAATGTATGAAGTGACGTGTAGATGGTGACTCATATGGATGATATTTGGAGTGATATGCTACATTTGGAACACTGATAAATATGATGACTATGACAGTCAATTCAAATGTCCCTGGTTGACCTTGTCCTTGATGTTAGGAAGACACTGCCTTGGCTAACATCAAATGATTTGCCAATAGTACAGTAGATCCATTTGTACATCTAAATTGAACACGTTACACAATCCATAGCAATTGGGCAAGGTAGTGCTGGATGGGTGTGCACCAAATGGTACCATATTCTCTATATAGGGCGCTACTTTTGACTAGAGGATTATGGGCCTTGGGCGCTACGAAGGGAATCGGGTGCCATTTGGGACGTATCTCTTTGACACATCTTTGGTGTCATCGGAGGAGCCATAGAGGCGCCTGGGTAATAGACCGGGTCTCCTCTTCGACGGGAATTATTTTGAGTCTGGTTACATGTAACTCTGGTGGCCAGTTTATCTCCATCCACTATGCTGTTATAGATATCCACCTGTCAATATTCATACCCAGGTCGAACACTATGCTGACGTTATTATTGTGTTTCTGTATGCGTGTTTGTGTGTGTGCAGACCAGTATCTATGTTTGTTGTTCTTTTTCAGGACAATTTCTCTCTCTCTCTCTGCCCCCCCCCCCCCCCCCCCCCCCCCCCCCTCTGTAGCAGTGCTGTCATCAGAATGGATTGAGACAGTCTCCCCCCCAGTGCAAACCAAACCACCGCGGACAGACAGGGTGGGCTAGTATAGTAGACGCCCCTCGTCCCTTTTGGGGATGCAAGGGGCCGTAGAGTTCGAAATATGGGCCTGTGTGTGTTGAGGTGTCTGATAGGGGATGGGAGAGGGGCTGTAGAGTTAGATATATGGACCTGTGTGTATTGAGGTGTCTGATAGGGGGGTGGGAGAGGGGCCGGAGAGTTAGATATATGGGCCTGTGTGTGTTGAGGTGTCTGATAGAGGGGTGGGAGAGGGGCCGGAGAGTTAGAAATATGGGCCTGTGTGTGTTGAGGTGTCTGATAGGGGGGTGGGAGAGGGGCCGTAGAGTTAGAAATATGGGCCTGTGTGTGTTGAGGTGTCTGATAGGGGGGTGGGAGAGGGGCCGGAGAGTTAGAAATATGGGCCTGTGTGTGTTGAGGTGTCTGATAGGGGGGTGGGAGAGGGGCCGTAGAGTTAGAAATATGGGCCTGTGTGTGTTGAGGTGTCTGATAAGGGGGTGGGAGAGGGGCCGGAGTTCCTGAGAGGTTCCTGTGGTCGTTTGTAACGGGTACACTCTCTCATAGCACCTGCCCAAACCAGGCAGCCCTGTAATGACTCAGACTGATGATGTTAATAAGACTGGCTGCACCCCCCCTCCCCCCCCAGCTAGTCCTGGAACGCCCCAGCAAAGGTAGAGCCCCACAAGATGCAATGCACACACACACACACTCGCTCATAGGCATACACACAAACAAACGCGGACGGTCGGGCGCACGCACACACATCTCTAGCAAGCCTACCTTTCAGACGAGAGGGCGGGGGAAGAGAGAAACGCTCCTCTCCTATCTTTAAAAGAGATATAGAAATAATAATTGAAGTAAAAATGTGTTGCGGTGCACAGTGAAAATCTTTCTGCTGGAAGGAATACAAGGAATGATTATATATGTCTTCATGCATGTACAGATAATCTGTCTCTTTTTATTTAACAGATAAACATCAGTATTTGTTTACACATCGAATGGAAACATATAGCCATTTTTTCCCTCTCACCAACTGTTTATTTGGTGTTCTCTCAGCATGCTAATGCTTCTGTTTTTCACAACGTTTGATCTTTTCTTTCGGGGTACTGATCACCTCTGAGGGTTGTGTGACTAAACAGTGCTACTGTGTGACCAATGCGAGGCGGCTAGTACTTTTTGTTTGCCACTCTCTCTCTCTTTCCGAACCGGAAAGAATTGATGGAGTCGCAGTATTTATTCGTGTACTGTCAGCACAGTCACCAATCTCTCTGTTTCTCTCTCTCTGTTTCTCTCTCTCTCTCTCTCTCTCTCTCTCTCTCTCTCTCCTCTCTCTCTCTCTCTCTATCTCTCTGTCTCTGTCTTCTCTCTCTCTCTCTCTCTGTCTCTCTCTCTATCTCTCTGTCTCTCTCTCTCTCTCTCTCTCTTTCTGTTTCTCTCTCTCTCTTTCTGTTTATCTCTCTCTCATCTCTCATCTCTCTCCTCTCTCCGTCTCTCTCCCTCACCCTGTCTATCCCTGTCTCTTACCGCTCTCGCTCATCTCTCTTTCTCTACCTTTCTCTCCCTCTCTCTCTCTATCCGTCCCGGCCCGAGGTAAACATATTTTGCAGAAAAGCTGACGGAGAGCTTGTTTAACAACCCCAAGGTCAGCGAGTCAACGCCTGCACTCGTCACGCCAGCCTGGCTGTGTGGTGGGCTGTCTGTGTCTAGCCGCAGACGGCACTGTGGCATCTCCACGGACGATTTATCCTCTACACCTTCAATAATTCAACGATGCCTCCTCTCCCCTTCTCTACTCTTTCTGCCTACTCCTTTTCCTCTCCTCTTCTGCTCTCCGCTCGTCTTCTGCACTCCTCCTCTTCCTCTCCCACTCCTATGCCTCTCCTACTTCACTCCTCTCCTACTCTCCTCCTCTCCCCTTCCTCTCCTCTCCTGTGCTCTTCCTCTCCTACTCCACTCCTCTCCTACTCCACTCCTCTCCTACTCTCCTCCTCTCCCCTTCCTCTCCGCCTCTCCCCTTCCTCTCCTCTCCTGTGCTCTTCCTCTCCGGCTGTGAGTGTTGTTAGAGAGCAGACCTAGATGCCACCAGGCCGACCCGCTTCCTCTCCTTCTTCTTAGTAAAGGCAAGATGGCCTGGCGCTGAGGGCTGCAGGTTTACGAGAGAACACGCAGTCCGTCATCCAACACTAGCCTGTGCGCGTGTGTGTGTGTGTGTGAGCTGTATGTTGCGACCCCTCTGTGTGTTTTCCCGTGCTGCTGTTGACCTGAGTCGATGGGGCGGTGACCCCCTGCCTGGCGCCTGCACTCCCCCCCCCCCCCCCCCCCCCCTTATTGATTTGATCTGATGTTTCATAGCCGCGTCACGTGACTTGTATTATTTACCGTCGGCGCCGTCGCCCGGGTTACACATTCGTAGCGAGCGAGCGGCGTTCACTTAGTATTTTTGTACGTGTGAGAAGTCATGTGCGGTAGGGTTGCACTCGTGTCCGTTGACATGACCGTCGGAGTGTGAAAAGCTCAAGGTTGTATTTGTAGGAGCCATTGGACTAGGTTAGCCACTACTGTGTTCGTTAGCCACCAAACAGAGAAGAATGGACTGAGATGCGGAGGGGCCACCCGAGGCCTTTTCTTTGTCCAACGTTTTGAAACAGCGTTTTGAAACGTTTTCATTCTACACGGAACAAATGAAGGAACCGGTTTTTGCATTTGTTCCGTCAAAAGTTTTCCCGCCGGTCGATAAGGTGCTGAAATGGGAGGGTTTTCGCCGTCAGTGGTATTCGATTGGATTTGATTGAGTGTGATTTTGAACGTCCCTCATTTCTCGGAGTTGACGGGTTGTTTCCTTCCCCTGAGCCTGTGGTAAACATTGTAATGAGCGTGGATCTCCCACTCGGTCTCTGCCATGCTAGGGCCCAGGTTAAGTGCAGTTGCAGGCTATTATACATCATTAGGGTAAGTAAGACTCAGCCACGGGGAGAAGAGAAATGGAGGCCTGGGACGGTTCATTCCTCATCGGCTGCATGGGGCTGAGGGAGGGACAGGGAGGCAGGAATAAGGCCTGGTATCATACACACTTGCACCATCGGACACTCACACGCAAGCAAGTACACATGCACACAGACGCGTATGCAGGCGCACACACACACACACACACACACACACACAAATCACTGTGTCAATAAGACACTTTATAGGGGTTAAGGCACCACCGATCACTCCCACACTAGCCAGTCAGCCAGCCAGCCAGCCAGCCAGTCAACAACACTACACTCTACGTGGGAAGACAGAGTTGAAACTGGGACTTCTGGGATTTCTTTGTCTTTAGAATTAGTCCCATATCCGAGTAGCAACTTCCAGTTTGGCGTGAACTAGATTTGGGGGCTCAACGGTAGCTTTACTCACCTGGTCTTGCAGAGGAGCAAACTCAAAAGCAAACTCAAAAGTGCTAGATAAAGGAGAGAGGGAGAAATACTAATTGTTCTCATTACGGAGGAGCAACTGTTAATCAGTAGAGCTCAAACAGAGGAGAGAGTGGTCTTGAAAGACACTGTAGTTACAGCAACGAGGGCCACCTCCTCCCTCCGCCCGGAATTAAAACCCAAGGCCGGACGGCACAGTGGAACCGATCAGGTTTGAATGCTAATTTCGACAAAGGACAGTTCGATTAATAGATCTGCTCTTCTCTCTGATGAAGGAATTGGGCGCGTTTGAGATTGGAGTTTTAAATGCAATTTAGAGAAGAAAAAAACATGGCGAAAAAGAGGATATATTTTCCCTCATTGAAAAAAGAATTAAAGCCCAGAAAGGCCATTACTAGGAGAGCATATTTTCTACAGGCAATTACAAGGTCAATACATCCTCAACATCCTCCCTTAAAGTTCCCCTACGTATGTTCTGGAATTGTGTTCTTTTGTTCAACTTCTTTAATTGGCTCTGTATTGCCTGCGCGCACGCACGCACGCACACACACACACACACACACACACACACACACACACACACACACACACACACACACACACACACACACACACACACACACACACACACACACACACACACACACACACACACACACACACACACACACACACACACACACACACACACACACACACACACACACGCACACACGCACACACGCACACATGCAAATGCTTGTGAAGTGTGTACGTGGTTTTGTAAAGCATTCCTTCATTATTGACTGGAGTCCATATCCAAAACCTACAGTACCTTGAAAGGACAGAGATTGAAATTCAGGCGGCAACAAACTGCAGAAGCGACAAAGAGTGAGGAGGAGAGAGAGAGAGAAGAAGACGAGCTGCGAAAGAGGCAGAGAGGACTGGGTCGAAGAGGAGCGATTTCGCACGCGCGAGAAAGACAGAGTGAGAACGAAGGAGAGAGTGAGAGAGAGAGAGAGAAGGGGGGGGGGGGCTGGTTTACATAACACCGGAGATCGTCTTTGGCGTCAGCCGCCGAGAGGCATCAATCACTCCATCTGTGTGAAATCACAAGCTGACTCCGATATTGCTAAATATTTATACTGTCAGATACACACAGGCAGTGCAGATGAAAAGGGCCATTCATTAGGCTTTCTCCAGCCTGTCAGCCTGCAGATGGAGATTAGAGGGAAACCTCCCACCACGGCCGCCTCACGCCGTCTCCCCACCGCTATATTTAGCCCCTTCACCACGATAAATATCTCCGCAATGCCTCTGTTAGGTAAATACGACCAGGGATGATCTGGAGGTAACGTAAACAGAGCGTTGTGTCGTCGAGAGGTAACAACAGGGATGTAGTGGAGCAGGTTTGGGTTTGGTCAGGCCTGTTGCCCTGATTTTGCTCTACCAAATGTTGTCTGTCTGTCTTTTGGTCTCTGTCTTTATTTGTTTCTCTCCCTTTCTTTCGCTCCTCGCTTTCTCTATCTTCTCTGGTTTAGACATGAAGCAAGCAGCTCATATGTTTTTATTTTATTTAACTAGGCAAGTCAGTTAAGAACAAATTCTTATTTACAATGACGGCCTACTGGGGAACAGTGGGTTAACTGCCTTGGTCAGGGGTAGAACGACATGTTTTCTTTACCTTGTCAGCTCGGGGATTCAATCCAGCAATTTTTCGGTTACTGGTCCAACACGCTAACCACTAGGCTACCTGCCGCCCCAACGCGCTAACCACTAGGCCACCTGCCGCCCCATATTTTTCATTACTCACAGAGGGCTGAATATTTCATCTGTCTGACTTTCAGGTCATAGTAGCCCTCTCTCTGTCTCAGTCTCTGTCTCTGTCTCTCTCTCTCTCTGTTCTCTCTCCTCTGTTCTTCTCTCTCTCCTGTTTCTCTCGCTCTGTTTCACTTCTCTCCTCTTCTTCTCTCTCTCCTTCTCTCTGCTCTGCTTCTCTCTCT
>NC_034186.2:53655315-53675954 GCF_002021735.2 Oncorhynchus kisutch | reverse complement strand
AGTGCAGGGAGGAGAGAGAGGAGTGCAGGGAGGAGAGAGAGGAGTGCAGGGAGGAGAGGGAGGATAGAGAGGAGTGCAGGGAGGAGAGAGATGATTACAGGGAGGAGAGAGATGAGTGCAGGGAGGAGAGAGAGGAGTGCAGGGAAGAGAGAGAGGTTTACAGGGAGGAGAGGGAGGATAGAGAGGAGTGCAGGGAGGAGAGAGATGATTACAGGGAGGAGAGAGATGAGTGCAGGGAGGAGAGAGATGAGTGCAGGGAGGAGAGAGAGGAGTGCAGGGAGGAGAGAGAGGATTACAGGGAGGAGAGAGAGAGTGCAGAGGAGAGAGAGGAGTGCAGGGAGGAGAGAGAGGAGTGCAGGGAGGAGAGAGAGGAGTGCAGGGAGGAGAGGAGGAGAGAGAGGAGTGCAGGGAGGAGAGAGAGGAGTGCAGGGAGGAGAGGAGGAGAGAGAGAGTGCAGGGGAAGAGAGAGGAGTGCAGGGAGGAGAGGAGGAGAGAGAGGAGTGCAGGGAGGAGAGAGAGGAGTGCAGGGAGGAGAGAGGAGGAGAGAGAGGAGTGCAGGGAGGAGAGAGAGGAGTGCAGGGAGGAGAGAGGAGGAGAGAGAGGAGTGCAGGGAGGAGAGAGGAGGAGAGAGAGGAGTGCAGGGAGGAGAGAGGAGTGCAGGGAGGAGAGAGGAGGAGAGAGAGGAGTGCAGGGAGGAGAGAGAGGAGTGCAGGGAGAAGAGAGAGGAGAGAGAGGAGTGCAGGGAGGAGAGAGAGGAGTGCAGGGAGGAGAGAGAGGAGTGCAGGGAGGAGAGAGAGGAGTGCAGGGAGGAGAGAGAGGAGTGCAGGCGGAGGAGAGGACGGCCGGGAGGCGAGAGGAGAGAGAGCGAGTGCACGAGAGAGAGGAGAGAGAGGAGTGCAGGGAGGGAGAGCGAGAGGAGTGCAGGGAGATGAGAGAGGAGAGAGAGGAGTGCAGGGAGGAGAGAGAGGAGTGCAGGAGGAAGAGAGAGGAGTGAGGGAGGAGAGAGAGGAGTGCAGGGAGAAGGAGAGGAGAGAGAGGAGAGGAGGTGCAGGGAGCGAGAGAGAGGAGTGCAGGGAGGAGAGAGAGGAGAGAGAGGAGTGCAGGAGGAGGAGAGAGAGGAAGAGACGAGGAGTGCAGGGAGGAGAGAGAGGAGTGCAGGGAGGAGAGAGAGGATTACAGGGAGGAGAGAGAGGAGTATAGTGACCAGGAGAGAGGAGGATAGTGACCTGGCTGTATGCGTTGTGGGTGACCAACACTGTACCAACCCTGGTTGTATGCATTGTGGGTGACCAACACTGTACCAAACCCTGGTTGTATGCGTTGTGGGTGACCAACACTGTACCAAACCCTGGTTTGTATGCGTTGTGGGTGACCAACACTGTACCAAACCCTGGTTGTATGCGTTGTGGGTGACCAACACTGTACCAAACCCTGGTTGTATGCGTTGTGGGTGACCAACACTGTACCAAACCCTGGTTGTATGCGTTGTGGGTGACCAACACTGTACCAAACCCTGGTTGTATGCGTTGTGGGTGACCAACACTGTACCAAACCCTGGTTGTATGCGTTGTGGGTGACCAACACTGTACCAAACCCTGGTTGTATGCGTTGTGGGTGACCAACACTGTACCAAACCCTGGTTGTATGCGTTGTGGGTGACCAACACTGTACCAAACCCTGGTTGTATGCGTTGTGGGTGACCAACACTGTACCAAACCCTGGTTGTATGCGTTGTGGGTGACCAACACTGTACCAAACCCTGGTTGTATGCGTTGTGGGTGACCAACACTGTACCAAACCCTGGTTGTATGCGTTGTGGGTGACCAACACTGTACCAAACCCTGGCTGTATGCCTTCTTCCTTTGACTGGCAGCCCTATGCCCTAATTATATGTCCTTAAAGGCCCACTCTGTGATTTTTATGATTACTTATGATTATTTAAATGAATGATTTAACCCATTGATTCTTGAAGAATATAACTTATGTGCCTCTCTTGAGCAACATGTTGAATATACGGTTGACCTAGAAAGATCAGTGTGCCCTTGTATGGCTGTTTGTCCTTGGGGTGTGTACTGTGCTGTGTCTCCACCCTTCTCTCATCTTTCTCCCCTCCTCATCCGTCTGTCCCCCCCTAGTGTCAATCTCATCCTGGTGTAATTGCTTGTTTTTTTGGTCACCAGTCCCCTCTCCCTCTCTCTCTCTCTCTCTCTCTCTCTCTCTCTCTTTCTCTCTCTCTCTCTCTCTCTCTCTCTCTCTCTCTTTCTCTCTCTCTCTCTCTCTCTCTCTCTCTCTCTCTCTCTCTCTCTCTCTCTCTCTCTCTTTCTCTCTCTCTCTCTCTCTCTCTCTCTCTCTCTCTCTCTCTCTCTCTCTCTCTCTCTCTCTCTCTCTCTCTCTCTCTCTCTCTCTCTCTCTCTCTCTCTCTCTCTGCGTTGATTCATAGAGCTTGTAAAGCTGACAGTGGTCCCTCTCAGTCCATTTCAGCTGGAACAAAGCAGGTGACAAGAACACCTCCCTCGACGGCTGACCTGTTGGACCCCGCTCCGCCTCTCCTTGCCTGGGCTTGGAGGGGGGTGGGGGGTGGGTCTACTTTCGAGCATGTAGCCTGTTCCTTGTAGAGGGGGGGGGGGCGTCCTTCTGCTAACCCTCCCCCCTAACCTCCCATGTCGTCCCCCCCCCCCAGCCCATCCTTGGTGACCTGGATACATGCTCTCTCTGACACTTGAACTACTTAGCTGTGTCACCTTCAACGCCCCGACAGCACCTCGGGCGCCCATCCTGCTTGTGCATCAGCTGTACAACGGCCTCACAAAATAAAATATCTCGGGTTTAGTGGTCACCGCCCCGTTCGAAGCATCCAGGTTCATATCTCTAATTTTACGTAATCCTGGGATTGGGATTGTAAAGGATTCGGTTTGAAAATAATTGATCTTAAAGCCAATGTGTTTTTCACAGTGTTGTCATTGTGCTGTCATGTTTGATACAGTATAATTGACTGAGCTGGCTGATGCTTATGTCCAATCCAGGTTCGACTGTCCGCTATGTCTAGGATGATACATATTCCCTCTAAATGCTGTATGTTCAGTTCAGTGTTAAGGCAGTTCAGACAATGTTAAGGTTGAATTGTGTAATTGATTGGTCGGGGCTGCATGTCGGTGTTAAAGGTGAATTCCTCCAACTCCTGGCGTCTGACCGCTTCCCTGGCGACGGCCCTCTCCTCCTTGAAGTAATGCCACTTAGAACCCCCCCCCCTCCTTTACCCAACACCACACGCTGTGCTGGCTGGAGGCATTGATCCACTGATCAATATATACAGTTGAAGTCGGAAGTTTACATACACCTTAGCCAAATACATTCAAACTCAGTTTTTCACAATTCCTGACATTCAATCCCAGTAAAAAAATCCCTGTCCAATTAGGATTTATTTTAAGAATGTGAAATGTCAGAATAATAGTAGAGAGAATTATTTATTTCAGCTTTTATTTCTTTCATCACATTCCCAGTGGGACAGGCGTTTGCATACACTCAATTAGAATTTGGTAGACTTGCCTTTAAATTGTTTAAACTTGGGTCAAACATTTCGGGTAGCCTTCCACAAGCTTCCCACAATAAGTTGGGTGAATTTTGGCACAATCCTCCTGACAGAGCTGGTGTAACTGAGTCAGGTTTGTAGGCCTCCTTGCTCGCACACGGTTTTTCAGTTCTGCCCTCACATTTTCTATAGGATTGAGGTCAGAGCTTTGTGATACCTTTAGCCATTTTGCCTCAACTTTGGAAGTATGCTTGGGGTCATTGTCCATTTGGAAGACCCATTTGCGACCAAGCTTTAACTTCCTGACTGATGTCTTGAATTATCTATTTTGTGAAGTCACCAGTCCCTCCTGAAGCAAAGCACTCCCACAACATGATGCTGCCACCCCCGTGCTTCACGGTTGGGATGGTGTTCTTTGGCTTGCAAGCCTCCCCCTTTTTCCTCCAAACATAACGACGGTCATTATGGCCAAACAGTTGTATTTTTGTTTCATCAGACCAGAGGACATTTCTCCAAAAAGTACGATCTTCGTCCCCATTTGCAGTTGCAAACCGTAGTCTGTTTTTTAATGGCGGTTTTGGAGCAGTGGCTTCTTCCTTGCTGAGCGACCTTTCAGTTTATGTCGATATAGGACTCGTTTTACTGTGGATATAGATACTTTTGTACCTTTTTCCTCCAGCATCTTCACAAGATCTTTTGCTGTTGTTCTGGGATTGATTTGCACTTTTCGCACCCAAAGTACATTCATCTTTAGGAGACAGAACGCATCTCCTTCCTGTATGACGGCTGCGTGGTCCCATGATGTTTATACTTGCGTACTATTGTTTGTACAGATGAACGTGGTACCTTCAGGCATTTGGAAATTGCTCTCTAGGATGAACCAGACTTGTGGAGGTCTACAATTTTTGGCTGATTTCTTTTGATTTTCCCATGATGTCAAGTAAAGAGGCACTGAGTTTGAAGTTAGGCCTTGAAATACATCCACAGGTACACCTCCAATTGACTCAAATGATGTCAATTAGCCTTTCAGAAGCTTCTAAAGCCATGACATCATTTTATGGAATGTTCCAAGCTGTTTAAAGGCACAGTCAACTTAGTGTATGTAAACTTCTGACCCACTGGAATTGTGATACAGTAAATTATAAGTGACATAATCTGTAAACAATTGTTGGAAAAATGACTTGTGTCATGCACAAAGTAGATGTCCTAACCGACTTGCCAAAACTATAGTTTATTAACAAGAAATGTGTGTAGTGGTTGGACAACGAGTTTTAATGACTCCAACCTAAGTATGCAAACTTTTGACTTCAACTGTAGCTGCATCTGTAGTGTACACTATACTGATGACTCCAAGCTGTTGGTTGCATGGTAATGAGGTAGGCTAAAGGCGTTCGTATGCTTCCCAGCCAAAATAGTTTCTGGGCAGGTATTATGACAACATTTTGTGACGGTTTTGATCGTTTTGGACTTCTGCTTGGGTTTTTTCAGCTGTTCGGGCGCCCACAAGTCGGTGATTGGTCAACACTGGAAATTCTTCCCTGCAGTGCCTGTTGTGATTCAACGAGTGATGACTCCACTTGAGACATACTGCACCAAACAGTACATAGTCAGATGTAAAATTGCGAGACTAAGATCTCTTCGGCAAAACATTTCAAAATGAATGCCAGATATTTTTGAATGATCTTAGATTAATTCTGACTATTTTGAGGAAGTGTATACCGCCTACGGCATCTCAAAATGGACAAACAGTACAATTTTCTCGTTTTTCAAGGTCTTTAAGTATGCAAGCACATTGGCTATGTATGTGTGTCTGACTGACTGACTGTGTCGTTTTTTTTTGCGTCTGCATTCTCCTGTGTCTCTGACACTATAATTCTCGTATTCTTTATTCTCTCCCCATTCCATCTCTGCTGTGGCATTTCCCTCGTTCTCTGTAGGGAGGCCACTCTCATCTGGAGAAACGGCATCAGAGCCGTTCTTTCTTTTGATCTTATTCTCGCCTGAGCCTCCATCTTGTTTGGCATCACTTCAAATAATGCAGTGTGCTTCTCTCTGTCCTCACGACTCGCTGGTTAAAGGAATCAGTCACTCAGAACACTCAAAACACATATTAAAACACGCCGGGGCCCAATCACGCTGTTCAAATGTTGTTCTTCCACCGGGAGTGCGGGGACAAGTGAAGAGATGGGATGTGCAACATTAACTTGATTCGCGGCGGCGGCGGCGACTGAGTGACACCCCATAAACCTCAGCGGGCAGGCAGGTTGCTGCTAGGCCCGGCAGACAGCACCCCGCGGATAATGTGAAACACGCTAGCGATGCCTCCTATATGCCACACACACACACACACACACACATACACATACTCGTTTTATGGTCATGTATAAAACATCACAGCATTGAGTTATTGTCCTCTCCGGTTGGCCTCTCGGCTCTTAGCAGTTGAGCGTTGGCATAAACCGGTAGCAGTATAGCGGTGGCTAGTGGGTCTCTGTAACTTCTGCTGTACTAAATGTCAGCCTCCCATCCAGAGGGACAGGCGTCCTAGTTGTCACAGCACTTGTTCTATAGACTGAGAGGGAAATAGAAGGACAGGAGAGAGAGAGAGGGGAAGAGAGATGAGAGACACAGACAGAACGGGACAGAGAAAGAAAAAGGGGAAACAGCCGTAGGATATAGGGTCGACTCTGATAAACGAAGAGGAGTCAGCAACTGATACAGCTCTCCTCTTCTCCTCTGTCCGGAATGAAACCGGCATCGTTCGGCCACAGTCATCTACACTTATATTTCACTCTGATGTTACGTGTCATTCATGGGGAACGCACAAAGTATCCCCCCCCCCCCCCCCCACACACGAGTGAGTGTCTCCTGTTCCTGTTCCTCTCCAAATCCTTTTTCTCTGGATAGATTGTGCACGTCTGAATCCTCTGACCTGCTCTCAGCCTTAAACAATGCCATTTCTAACACCGTTCCCATCGCCTTGGCAACTCCATAGCAACCTGTGGTCTATTTTTTCAACCTCTATATCTATTATTTGTAAACAAAAATGTCTAAATCTGACGTGTTTTGGTGTTCTTTTGAACAAAGCATTTTCCCATCAACCCTGATTGAAGACACGAGGGCATGGTTACAGAATAGTTAATAGTCATTGTTGTACAAGAATAAATGGTAACTGGTGCTATAAGTATAGTCCTAATTACTCAAATGTCCTTTGACAGAATGTTATCAAAACCCAATGCACGTCATACTGCTTTGTCATTAACGCTGATCCATATCTCTGTGTTTTTCCCAGGTATCGTGTCCAAGTCGTTCGAGTGTCGTCTAAAGGGCCAGGGAGCCACGTTCGTGGAGGTTGACACAGCGTTTGACGGGGCCTTCCCAGTGCGGAGGGTGGGCTCCATGGAGGGGCTGGAGGGCCAGGAGGGTGTCCAGCAGGTGATCATCATCCAGGGTTACGGCGATGGGGAGATGGCCTTCGACCAGGCCCTGGAAGAGTCGGCCGCTGCCACCCTGCGGGACCTGGCCATGGCGGGCCAGGTGGCCGAGGTGCTCCACATCACCGAGGATGGCCAGGTCATCTCCTCAGGGAGGGAGGTGTCTGCAGGCGGGGCACATCACCTGGCCGGAGGCACCACCCAGTACGTCCTGCTGGAGTCCGGCGGGTCTGCAGCCGGAGGTGAGGGTCACGGGGGAAGGGCGATGCACCACCACATGGTGTCGGAGTCATCCACGGCTCTGGATGCCCTCCTCAGTGCCGTCAGCGAGATGGGCCAGCAGGAAGAAGACAGCCAAGAGGTCATGACCCAGGAAGTTGTGTCAGAGGTCATGGAGCGAGTGGAGGAGGAGGAGATGGAGGTGGAGGTGAAGACGGAGGAGGAGGTGTGCGAGGAGCAGCAGGTGCAGGAGGAGCAGGTGGTCCAGGAGGTGCTGCAGTTTGCAGCCAGCCAGCTGATGATGAAGGAGGGGCTGACCCAGGTGATCGTCAACGATGAGGGGACCCACTACATCGTGACAGAGCTGGATGATAACACCCTCCAGGTGGAGGGGACCATGTACACCCAGCATCACGGAGGGGAGGACGACCAGCAGAGTGAGGGCGTTTCAGAGGGCCAGGCTGGGGAGAGGATGGTCTACTACCTGGATGGAGCTCCACACAACGTGGTTCTAGAGAAGGTGGAGGTGGACTAGTCAGTGACTGTGGCAAGTTTCCTTGATTCCTCGAGTCCTCTCTCCTCACCTCCTTCTCAAAAGCAGTTGGATAAGAAGTTATAGGGGAGTGACCTCTGACCTTTTCATCCATTGGGTTTTGAGAAGGAGGAGAGAGGATGCAAGAAATCAAGGAAATGCAATTGAGACTCTCCCTGTGTGATGAACAAATGTCCAGCTTAAAGCCCTTAAGAGTCTTTCGCTGTCTCTTTCATGGAAAATGTAATTATTTTTTTTACATAGCTTTATCTCCATTTTGTAACGATTTACTCAGGATAACCTTGACATCTATGGAGTTCTAGTGAGGGGTGAAGATTATTGCTAACATTATTTAACATATGCATAATTTTACAGCCAATGCCAGAATTACCACTTGTTTTTGGAGTCATGACTGGAAATACATAGGCTATTTTCACATGGTTCTATTTTTTGAAATGTGTTCAATTACAAAAATAATAATTTTAAGATTACATTTCCAGCAGGACATTTTCCCATTACCTAGAAAGACTTACAATCTTTAAGTTGCATGGTTTGGTTTTATTGAAAGTTAGAGAATAATAACAGCTTTATTTTCAAGGACATTTTCACCCCAAAAAAATGATATTTGGGTATTTGTTTAATTAGTCCATTATTGATACAGTCCCACAAGGTTTTGCATGTCATCAATCACTTTTTGAAGATATATCACTTTCGAAATACAGAAATACAGCCGGTGTGATGCATTTTGCATCATGTGGTGTAAAATGCAGCATCATGTGGTGTAAAATGCAGCATCATGTGGTGTAAAATGCAGCATCATGTGGTGTAAAATGCAGCATCATGTGGTGTAAAATGCAGCATCATGTGGTGTAAAATGCAGCATCATGTGGTGTAAAATGCATCATACCTGCTCTATTTCTGTATTTTGAAAGTTACATCTCTTGAAGACTTGATTGCTGACATGCAAAACATTTCTGTACTATATCAACAATGGACTAATAAAACATACCAACATATAGTTTTTTGGGTGGAGTTTTCCTTTAAGTAGTGAACTAATTTGCTATTAAAAATGTAATATTTTTGTTTTGTTTGCTCATTTAAAAAGGTACATTAATAGGTCATGTTTTGATGAGACCGGCTATTACAACTTAACTTGCTGAATCTAGGACCAATAGTATTTTGGACATCGAAAATATCCAGGAGGCTGATTGGTCTAAATCCAGGGGCAGTCCAATGATTGGCTTTTCTTTCAGCAATTGCTCAATATGGTCAGGATGCTGATTGGTCTGAATCCAAGGGCAGTCCATCTGTTTTTCAGGATGTTCTCAAAATGGCACAGTGCTGAGTTTCTGATAATCATAATTCAATTCAAGTTGACAAGTATTTTTTTTTCCATTGGCTTTACTGCTCTCAGTCAATGTAAATATATGTTTCTGTAAATGAAATTGTAATGATACTGGCATTTGAGTAATGACAATAAAGCTCAATCTTCATTTGGAAGGGTGTTAGTTCACCTCAAGTTTTCTTTGACAGTGATACAATCTCCTATTCACATAAACCACCAGAACTTACATGCATCAACTGGCATAGGAGCTTCGACCAAGTGTGTTTCCAATCACCATCATCATGATCATCACCATTGTCATTATCACCATCATCATGACCACCATCATCCTAATCATAACCCGCCTCTCCCTCGGTCAGCCCCCTATTCTCTCCCTCCATTGTGTTGAACCGAACACTCACATTCTTTCTCCTTACAGTATTCAAGAGCTGGAAGAGGGAATCAATATTCACTTAGGGCCGTAGTACAGCCTCGGCTCTGATTGAGTGAGTGGGAGCCCAGCATGACGGCTATGAACACAATGCCCGAAGACTGGCTTTCACACAGGGGCCATCAGGAGATCATCCCTTTAATGTAACACACAGCCAGGTGTGTGTGTGGAGAGAGAGAGACAGAGAGAGAGGGGAGAGAGAGATATGTGGGCTGGCTGAGAGGAGTGGATTACAGCTGGTTTGAGTGAGTGAGGTGAGAGACGAACAGCAACAGAGAAATCCCCCTCATAACCACCGTTGGAAGGTGAGCCTGTAATTTCACATGGCATACTGTATGTCTCTCTGCTACACAGGACTATAGCACATGACCCTGCCTCAGCTAAAACCTGCAATCCTAGCTGTCTCCTTTCACACTTTCTCCTCCCAGTTAACACAATTAGAACACGTGAATCATCACGGTATGTGGGTTTCTATGTGTGTATTGCTGTGCGCACGTGTGTACGTGTACTATGCTTGTGTATGTGCATGCGCGCGGCGTGTGTCTCACTCTCTCCACCCTGTGCGGCTTCCTAATCAGAGACGGGTGGTTCATTATTAGCTACAGCAGGCCGTGCGTGTGACATGGAAGAGGGAGAAATTAGCAGCTGTCACCGAGTGATGAGTTCATTTCCTGACAGGCCCGGTTCGCCTGAGTCCGTTAGAGAAGACGGGCAGACGGTTGATGGAAACCTGCCGCTGCAGCTTAATTGGCGAGCCGGGAAAGGGCAGAGGGCCGGGGGGGGGGGGGCTATCCTCCCTATCTTTCCATCACTCTGTTGGGGCAGATGGGAGAGCGAGAGGAGAGGGACAGGGGGTTGGGATCTCTCTGAGTATGATAAATATGGCAATTCTGTTGAGTTCACCGTCTATAGAAAACATATCAGCCCGTGGATCATTTTCTTAATGTCTCTGCTATTAGTTTTGCGGCCCCTTTGGCAGTATTAGCATTCTCGCCGATACTGATACACTCTGGTTGTGTGTTGTGTCCTGGGGACAGCATGCAGGAACAATTCTATTAAAGGGACCTGTTTGTTTGGTGGTCTACCTTCTATGTTATGTGGTCATGTACCTGGAACGTGAAGGCAGCTGAAGAGATGTACAGTAAATTCTATATTTTCTAGTCAATCATTGTATCAGTACTCTTAACTGAACTGTAATTTCTGGAGTCTGTGAAAGCTGATATAATGCGGCAGCAACAGATCAGGAGTGGTTCATCTCTTTAAGGAATGATGGGGCCTTCCATCTCCCTAACCCCTGTATCCCTGTCTTTGATCACACTGATCCAGCGCGAGTCCCCCCCCCCCCACAACCCTCCTGCCATAGACCCACTGACACACCTACCTCAGCATGTGACATACATTGACAGCCCCACTCCATTCCTGAGCCACTCATAGCAGGCGTTCCCCCACACACACATGCGCTCAAGCATGTCCACAAACACACACAAGCACCCCTGAAAACACATCAGACCCACAGACATGCGGCGCTCTCAACACTTCATTAAGAGAAGCAGTGATTGAAAAACGATCCGATTAGCTCACTATGAAGAGCGGTGTGACCGAAATAACTGTAGTTTCAACCTTGAATGAGAAACAACTGTAAGTGCTTTTAATTAGAGACGAGAGGGAGAGAGATTCCCCTCCTTCCCCAGCATGCGATGTTAATATTTATTTTATATTTTTTTAACTTTATGAAAACTTTGTTGAAGTAAAAGAGTGGCAAAACATCCTTAAATGTTTTTCCATTTAGATTGACAATATTACATGTATTTTTTTTATTTTACCTTTATTTAACCAGGTAAGATAGTTGAGAATAAGTTCTCATTTGCAACTGCCACCTGGCCAAGATAAAGCAAAGCAGTGCGACACAAACAATAACACAGAGTTCCACATGGAATAAACAAGCGTACAGTCAATAACACAATAGAAAAAAAGAAAGTCTATATACAATGTGTGCAAATGGCATGAGGAGGTCGGCAATAAATAGGCCATAGTAGCGAAATAATTATGATTTAGCAGATTGACACTGGAGTGATAAATGAGCAGATGATGATGTGCAAGTAGAGATACTGGTATGCAAAAGTAAATAAAAACAATATGGGGATTAGGTAGATTGGGAGGGCCATTTACAGATGGACTATGTACAGCTGCAGCGATCGGTTAGCTGCTCTGCTAGCTGATGTTTAAAGTTGGTGAGGGAAATATAAGACCCCAGTTTCAGCGATTTTTGCTATTCGTTCCAGTCACTGGCAGCAGAGAACTGGAAGGAAAGGCGGCCAAAGGAGGTGTTGGCTTTGGGGATGACCAGTGAGATATACCTGCTGGAACGTGTGCTACGGGTGGGTGTTGTTATTGTGACCAGTGAGCTGAGATAAGGCGGAGCTTTACCTAGCATAGACTTATAGATGACTTAAAGCCAGTGGGTCTGGCGACGAATATGTAGCGAGGGCCAGCCGACTAGAGCATACAGGTCGCAGTGGTGGGTGGTATAAGAGGCTTTGGTAACAAAACGGATGGCACTGTGATAGACTGCATCCAGTTTGCTGAGTAGAGTATTGGAAGCTATTTTGTAGATGACATCGCCGAAGTTGTGGATCGGTAGGATAGTCAGTTTTACTAGGGTAAGTTTGGCGGCGTGAGTGAAGGAGGCTTTGTTGCGAAATAGAAAGCTGATTCTAGATTTGATTTTGGATTGGATATGTTTAATATGAGTCTGGAAGGAGAGTTTACAGTCTAGCCAGACACCTAGGTATTTGTAGTTGTCCACATATTCTAGGTCAGAACCGTCCAGGGTAGTGATGCTAGTCGGGCGGGCGGATGCGGGCAGCGAACGTTTGAAAAGCATGCATTTGGTTTTACTAGCGTTTAAGAGCAGTTGGAGGACACGGAAGCAGTGTTGTATGGCATTGAAGCTCGTTTGGAGGTTAGTTAACACAGTGTCCAAAGAAGGGCCAGATGTATACAGAATGGTGTCGTCTGCATAGACGTGGATCAGGGAATCACCTGCTGCAAGAGCGACATCATTGATATATACAGAGAAAAGAGTTGGCCCGAGAATTTAACCCTGTGGCACCCCCATAGAGACTGCCAGAAGTCCGGACAACATGCCCTCCGATTTGACACACTGAACTCTGTCAGCGAAGTAGTTAATGAACCAGGCGAGGCAGTCATTTCAGAAACAAAGGCTATTGAGTGCCAATAAGAATACGGTGATCGACAGAGTCGAAAGCCTTGGCCAGGTCGATGAAGACGGCTGCACAGTACGGTCTTTTATCGATGGCGGTTATGATATCGTTTAGTACCTTGAGCATGGCTGAGGTGCACTCGTGGCGAGCTCGAAGACCGGATTGCACAGCGGAGGAGGTACGGTGGGATTCAAAATGGTCAGTGATCTGTTTATTAACTTGGCTTTCGAAGACTTTAGAGAGGCAGGGCAGGATGGATATGTCTATAACAGTTCGGGTCTAGAGTGTCACCCCCTTTGAAGAGGCGGATGACTGCGGCAGCTTTCCAATCTTTAGGGATCTCGGACGATACGAAAGAGAGGTTGAACAGACTGGTAATAGGGGTTGCAACAATGGTGGCGGATAGTTTTAGAAATAGAGGGTCCAGATTGTCCCGCCCAGCTGATTTGTACGGGAGGCTGGTGCAAGTAGCTGCGGGTGGACGGAGCTGTTGGCCGGGGCTAGAGTAGACAGGAGGAAAGCATGGCCAGCTGTAGAGAAATGCTTTTTGAAATGTTTGATTATCATGGATGTATCGGTGGTGACCGTGTTACCTAGCCTCAGAGCAGTGGGCAGCTGGGAGGAGGTGCTCTTGTTCTCCATGGACTTTACAGTGTCCAAAAACTTTTTGGAGTTAGAGCTACAGGATGCAAGTTTCTGTTTGAAAAAGCTGGCCTTTGCTTTCCTGACTGACTGCGTGTATTGGTTCCTGACTTCCCTGAACAGTTGCATATCGCGGGGACTATTCGGTGCTATTGCAGTCTGCCACAGGATGTTTTTGTGCTGGTCAAGGGCAGTCAGGTCTGGAGTGAACCAAGGGCTATATCTGTTCTTATTTCTACATTTTTTGAAAGGGGCATGCTTTTCTAAGATGGTGAGGAAATTACTTTTAAAGAACGACCAGGCATTCTCGACTGACTGGATGAGGTCAATATCCTTCCAGGATACCCGGGCCAGGTCAATTAGAAAGGCCTGCTCGCAGAAGTGTTTTAGGGAGTGTTTGACAGTGATGAGGGGTGTTCGTTTTACCGCGGACCCATAGCGGATGCAGGCAATGAGGCAGTGATCGCTGAGATCCTGATTGAAAACAGCAGAGGTGTATTTGGAGGGCAAGTTGGTCAGGATAATATGTATGAGGGTGCCCATGTTTACAGATTTAGGGTTGTACCTGGTGGGCTCCTTGATGATTTGTGTGAGATTGAGGGCATCTAGCTAGCTTGTAGGACTACCAGGGTGTTAAACATATCCCAGTTTAGGTCACCTAACAGAATGAACTCTGAAGATAGATGAGGGGCAATCAATTCACATATGGTGTCCAGGGCACCGCTGGGAGCTGAGGGTGGTCTATAACAGGCGGCAACTGTGAGAGACTTATTTCTGGAGAGATTCATTTTTTAAATTAGAAGCCCGAACTGTTTGGGCATAGACCTGGAAAGTATGACAGAACTTTGCAAGCTAACTCCTCCCCCTTTGGCAGTTCTATCTTGACGGAATATGTTTTAGTTGGGTATGGAAATATCAGAATTTTTGGTGGCCTTCCTAAGCCAGGATTCAGACACGGAAATGACATCAGGGTTGGTGGAGTGTGCTAAAGCAGTGAGAAAAACAAACTTAGGGAGGAGGCTTCTGATGTTAACATGCGTGAAACTAAGGCTTTTTCGATTACAGAAGTCAACAAATGAGAGTGCCTGGGGACACACAGGGCCTGGGTTAACCTCCACATCACCCGAGCAACAGAGGAGGAGTAGGATGAGGGTACGGCTAAAGGCTATCAAAACTGGTCATCTAGTGCGTTGGGGACAGAGAATGAAAGGAGCAGATTTCTGGGTGTGGTAGAATAGATTCAGGCCATAATGTGCAGACAGGGGTATGGTGGGGTGCGGAGATAAGCCCAGGCACTGAGTGATAATAAGAGAGGTTGCATCTCTGGATGTGCTGGTTATACTGGGTGAGGTCACCGAATGTGTGGGGGGTGGGACAAAGGAGGAAGCTGAGGCATGTTGAGTGGGACTAGGGGCTCCACTGTAAACTAAAACAATGATAATTATCCTAAACAACAGTATACAAGGCATATTGACATTTGAGAGAGACAAAGCGAAGCATAAAGCAATCACAGGTGTTGATTGGGAGAGCTAGCTAAGACAACAACGGGTAAGACAACAGCTAATCAACTAAGACAATAACAGCAGGTAAAATGGCGATGAAAGGGCAGAGAGGGTCGGGTTAACTACACACAGGGCCTGAGTTCGGGGCTAGAGCCGACAGATAAATAAATAAAATTAACAAAATGGAGTACCGTAATAAATTAACAGTCCAGCAGGCATCAGCTATGTAGCCAAGTGATCATATGGTCCAGTGAACAGCAATAGATGGAACAGGGAAGCCGCGGCGTAGTCGTTACTACGCTAGCACATGGGAGACACAGCGTTTAAAGTTAGCAGGCCAGGGTAAGTAGAAGCGTCTGCTCCGATGGCCAGTTGAGGGCACAGCGGATGAAATTACGTCTGCGGACCAGTCGTGGTGGTACGGCAGGAAGTCATGTCGACAAAAGGTCCAAGCCAGATGGCTAAAGAGGTATTGTAGTTGTAGTAATTTAGTTTGCTAGCCGGGAGATTCGCCTGAATCGTGGCTAACTGGTGCTAGCTTCGGGGCAGGGGTGTTAGCCACTATAGCCACTCGGTAGCAGCGATGATCCGCTGCAAAGGTCCAGAGCTTAAGGCAAGTATCCGGTAGGAGTAGTGGATTCTAACCGTGTCCGGGACGCATTGGCTGGGTAGCCGGGTGATCACAGAGTGGGCCCGGAGGTGGGCCTAGCTTGGGGCTAGCGTCGAGGCTGGGTCACTTGGTGGCAGCTAGCTAGCTGTGATGGTCAGGAGTAATGGTCCAGAGTTTACAGCAGGAATACTGCTAGTGTCCGGGGGCTAGCGTCCGAGGCTGGTAGGTATTATCCAGGCAAAAAAAATACGGTTGGTGCCTTTGCAGAAGGTAAAGGACACTAGTAGTGGCTAACAATGACTAAAAAGCTATTAGCTAATTAGCTGGTTAGCTTCTGATGGAAGTACTGGCTATAAGGTCCAAAAGATAGCAGAGCCATGTCACATTGAGTGAGGCGGGTTACTGGAAGGTTTATTTAATTTTAAAAATGGAAAGATTGAAAATAAATAGAAATATACAAAAAAAGACGTAAAATACAGTAAACGAGAGGTTGACAAACCATGTCTGCACTGCCACGCCATTTTGGATTTGATTATGCTTAAATTATTTAATTTAGCATTCTCAGTTTTCATTTGCTACCATTTAGAGAGATACACATGGATACACACTTAAAGAGATCATGCTAACCCTGAAACAGAATAGGTTTGCCATATTTTCACTGACAGAGAGAGCCAACACTGTATTCTCTTTCAAAAGCTATTGGGATATTGTTTCACCATATGGAGGGTAATTGAGTATGGTACAGTATGTGGTCCTGTGTGGCTCAGTTGGTAGAGCGTGGCGCTTGCAGCACTGAGATTATGCATTCGATTCCCAATATGTAAAATATGTACACATATGACTATAAATTGCTTTGGATGAAAGCATCTCCTTAATGGTATATAATATGTGTTCAGAGGGTTCACTCAAAAACGTCCCTCGTGCTGCAAAAAATAAATGCGTAGATTCATGAATACAACAGTACAATGTTAGGTATATAAAACAAAAATATTGTCAGCAGTTTTTCCAATTGAAATAGGCTTTCTCGCAAAACCACAATTATTTATTTATTTTGCGACATTCTACAGTCGTGGCCAAAAGTTTTGAGAATGACACAAATATTAATTTCCACAAAGTTTGCTGCTTCAGTGTCTTTAGATATTTTTGTCAGATGTTACTATGGAATACTGAAGTATAATTACAAGCATTTAATAAGTGTCAAAGGCCTTTATTGACAATTACATGTAGTTGATGCAAAGAGTCAATATTTACAGTGTTGACCCTTCTTTTTCGAGACCTCTGCAATCCGCCCTGGCATGCTGTCATGCTGTCAATTAACTTATGTGCCACTTATGGCAGCCCATTCTTGCATAATAAACACTTGGAGTTTGTTAGAATTTGTGGGGTTTTGTTTGTCCACCCGCCTCTTGAGGATTGACAACAATTTCTCAATGATATTAAGGTCTGGGGAGTTTCCTGGCCTTGGACCAAAATATCTATGTTTTGTTCCCCGAGCCACTTAGTTCACTTTTGCCTTATGGCAAGGTGCTCCATCATGCTGGAAAAGGCATTGTTCGTCACCAAACTGTTCCTGGATGGGAGAAGTTGCTCTCAGAGGATGTGTTGGTACCATTCTTTATTCATGGCTGTGTTCTTAGGCAAAATTGTGAGTGAGCCCACTCCTTGGCTGAGAAGCAACCCCACACATGAATGGTCTCAGGATGCTTTACTGTTGGCATGACACTGGACTGATGGTAGCGCTCACCTTGTCTTCTCCGGGCAAGCTTTTTTGCGGATGCCCCAAACAATCGGAAAGGGGATTCATCAGAGAAAATGACTTTACCCCAGTTCTCAGCAGCAATCTTTCTGGCAGCAATATCCTTGCCTGTGAAGCCCTTTTTGTGCAAAGCAATGATGATGGCACGTGTTTCCTTGCAGGTAACCATGGTTGACAGAGGAAGAACACTGATTCCAAGCACCACCCTCCTTTTGAAGCTTCCAGTCTGTTATTCGAACTCAATCAGCATGACAGAGTGATCTCCAGCCTTGTCCTTGTCAACACTCACACCTGTGTTAACGAGAGAATCACTGACATGATGTCAGCTGGTCCTTTTGTGGCAGGGCTAAAATGCAATGGAAATATTTTGGGGGGATTCAGTTCATTTGCATGGCAAAGAGGGAGTTTGCAATGAATTGCAATTCATCTGATTACTCTTCATAACATTCAGGTGTATATGCAAATTGCCATCATACAAAATGGGCAGCAGACTTTGTGAAAATTAATATTTGTGTCATTCTCAAAACTTTTGGACACAAATGTATATGTCTAGTTTTTAAAATGTCTCTTGCGCTTCTTTCTAAATGTTTCCAGTACAATAGAATATATGCTTCTCTTCCATGAGTGAACTGGGACTCTTCAAACCCTACTACATTTCCCTCCCAATCGGTCCCTCTCACGTCTTCTGCTCTCCCCTCCTTATGTGGGCCATGAGATGGGGGGTAGGGAGAGAACATGAGGCGGAGGCACGCAAGGCTCCCAGTTCCACCCAGTGAGCAAAATTAGTTGAAAGACGTATTTACAATGTCTTTTCAACTTATTTTCAACTAAAAATACATATTTTCAAAATCTCCCAGTCCCGGCATCTCCCTGAGTGAGCTCATTTAGAGGGTAGTCCTTTAGTTTGTTGATATTGGATTAGATGTGATATGACTGACTGGGTCTTACTGTGTCTTTAAACCAGACCTGTGCCTAAGCTGATAAACACCACCCATTGGTGGAGAATCGTGTCATTCAAAGACTCATAATAATACACACTAATTCGATTTGGTTATAATTTTTTACCCTAAGCCTGCTTGTTGGTTTGGCCTTTAAAATATAAATGTAATTAAAAAAGGAATTATGTTATTATAATTTATTTTTATTTTTATCTTAAACATATCTGAACGTGTTCTAAATCCATTGGCTCTGGATAAGGTTGAAGTTTTGTGTAAGACTTAAATAATTGCAGACGTTTCATCCCCAGGAGGTTCTCTTTAAACGGCACAGTGAATTGAGCTCAGATTTGCCCTTAGTGGCCCCTGGTGGCCCCTGCCTTGCTGTAACAAGCGTGGGGGGCCCCTGTGGTAAGTCTTCTCAGGGGACCTCAGCTCTGATCCAGCTCTCCCTGGGGCCCAGTTAATTTCAGCTGCACTGAGACGCTCTCGATGTTCACCACTGCTCTCTCCTCCTCCTTCCCTCCTCCTCCTCCCCTCCTTCCCTCGTTCTCCTGTTCTTGCCCCTCCTTCGTAATCATCTTCATCCTCATAAAACTCTGCTCTGTAGTCAAAAAGGTGTACTGCCATGTGGGAATCAGCTGGTCTCAGGCAGGTAGGGCGAGCGGTGACGGAGAGTCGGTGACAGAGACGAGGCTCAGAGATACCAAGCAAGTATAGGCTCAGGGAAGGAGGGAGCTACCCGCCCAACCTGCCTCGACCCCCCCATCTCCCTCTCCCCCTTCCTCTCCCCCTTCCTCTCCCCTCCATTCCTGCCCTGCTGCTCAGCTGAGGGGGGTTGGGTGAGGAGGGGGGGCAGTGGGGGCGCACAGATCATGCCGGGTGGCTCCACAGGAGTGATAAGAGCGAATAAGCTGTCAGCGTCGGCATTGGATGGGCCTTATTGTTCATATTTAGATGGAGGAACAATGGCGGTGTGTCAGGCGCCCATAGTTCATAATCTGCTGATGCTGACCAAGTGTCAGTGTGATCCATGAGCGTTGTGGCTCCTGAATCCTTAAGCAATCCCCTGTAGGAATGTCATGGGGGAGAGTACAAATGGGACAGCATCTGCCGGACTATAGATAGGTATAGAAGAAGGGAGGGAACGGGGGGGTGAAAAGAAAAAGACATTTAAAAAAAAAGAGAAGAGAGGGAGAAAATAAAAGGAGTGTAGTGATGAAAGGACCATTTGGAGAGAAGTCTCTTGTGTTTTTTCAAAGGGAGTCAAATTTAAAGCTTTTAATTGTGAGTGTGGGGGGGGGGGGGTTAGGTCGGGCGGGTGCTTCAGAGAAAGGCTAGAGAAAGGCTAGAGCCAGACACCTGTGTGGAGAGAGGGATAGATAGATGGATGGGAGAGAGAGATGGATGGGAGAGATAGTTGGATGGGAAGAGAGGGATAGATAGATGGATGGGAGAGATAGAGAGAGGGATGGGAGAGAGGGAGAGATGGATGGATGGGAAGAGAGGGATAGATAGATGGATGGGAAGAGAGGGAGAGATAGATGGATGGATGGGAGAGATGGCAAGAGTGAGATGAAAAGGTAGGCAGAGAAAAGAGGAGAAAGAGGGACAGATTGCGAGGGGCCCTTGGCTGTCGTGCTCACAGCTGCAGGTGAGAGAGAGTTGAATGGATGTCAGATTAGAGAGGGGGCCCTCAAGAGATCCTTCCCCCTGATTCAGGGCAGAGACACTCAGAGAGACAGGGAGACCACTGGAGCTCACACATCTAATATCCTAAAGAACCACACCACTCTCACTGCTAAGTGGCTACACACTCTCTAAACTGTTTCAGAACTAAACTGGCTGACAACACTCGTGAGAGTGGATGCACACGCCTGTGTCACATGTTTGTTGGCGTTTTTAAATGTGTCACATGGAAAATGCCCCCCTCCAGGCACTCTTCATTTACTGTCAAAACCATTAGTCATGCATGGGGAGGAAAAGAAGAGATGGTATCAGTTACGCATGAGCTACAGTAATTAGCCCCCGTCTCTGCGTGTGTGTGCGCGTGTATCTCAGTGTGTGTGTATATACAATGTGGAGAAATGTGTGTGTGTGTTTGAATGTAATATACACAATACATATAATAAAATGATAGGCAAACATGAATAATCTTTGTCAGCTTTGTTGCAAATTCTCTAAATTATGAATTATCTCTTAGGAGTCATAATTGTAGTATGTGCTATGCTAATGGTGCCATTAATTTTTAGATGACATGGTTGTAAGAGAGGCGCCATGTCATGCCATTCTGATTACCCCCATGGATCCTGAACTGCCCATCCACCAACCCTCTGCGTCCCAAGTCAGTCCCCTCACATGTCCCCTCTCCCCCCACAGAGGCCTGTTGGTGTGTGTGTCAGGCCAGATTAGGCACCTCGTGATTTCAGCCTTTTGTTGATACTTATTGGATTGATTAAAAACAAATCCCACGATAGCAAC
>NC_034186.2:53600315-53647815 GCF_002021735.2 Oncorhynchus kisutch | reverse complement strand
TCAAACATCAGCTATCTGAGCAGCTAACCGATCGCTGCAGCTGTACATAGTCTATTGGTAAATAGCCCACCCTTTTCACCTACCTCATCCCCATACTGTTTTTATTTATTTACTTTTCTGCTCTTCTGCACACCAATATCTCTACCTGTACATGACCATCTGATCTTTTATCACTCCAGTGTTAATCTGCAAAATTGTAATTATTTGCCTACCTCATGCCTTTTGCACACATTGTATATAGACCCCCCCTTTGTTTTCTACTGTGTTATTGACTTGTTAATTGTTTACTCCATGTGTAACTCTTTGTTGTATGCTCACACTGCTATGCTTTATCTTGGCCAGGTCGCAGTTGCAAATGAGAACTTGTTCTCAACTAGCCTACCTGGTTAAATAAAGGTGTTCTCAACTAGCCTACCTGGTTAAATAAAGGTGTTCTCAACTAGCCTACCTGGTTAAATAAAGGTGAAATTAAAAATTAAAAAATAAAAACTTCTGACTTCAACTTTACTATATACATTTTACGGACACAGTATATTTGACAATAGTTATCTTTTGTTTGTTTTTTAGTCCCATCCTTCAGCTATTCTAAACCCCTCTCGTCTATCTCTGAAGACCATCCAGTTTGGATTTCTATATGCCATATATTTTCAACTGTGCTGTTTTACAAAAGTTCTGAACCTATATTCCCTGAGTGGCGCAGTGGTCTAAGACACTGCATCTCAGTACAAGATACGTCACTGCAGTACCTGGTTCGAATCCAGGCTGCGTCACATCCAGCCGTGATTGGGAGGTCCACGATTGGCCCAGCATCGTCTGGGTTTGGCTGTCATTGTAAATAAGAATTTGTTCTTAACTGACTTGCATAGTTAAATAAAAGGTTGAATAATATATACATTTTACGGACACAGTATTTTTAACATTAGTTGTCTTGTTATTTTTAGTTCCACCCTCTAGCTCCACTCATCTAAACCATATTGTGTGGACACCCCTCAAATGTTGTCAGCAGAATCGCCTTACTGAAGAGCTCAGTGACTTTCAACGTGGCACCGTCATAGGACGCCACCTTTCCAACAAGTCAGTTCGTCATATTCCTGCCCTGCTAGAGCTGTCCCGGTCAACTGTAAGTGCTGTTATTGTGAAGTGGAAACGTCAAGGAGCAACAACGGCTCAGCCGCACAAGCTCACAGAACAGGACCGCCGAGTGCTGAAGCGCGCAGCGAGTACAAATCCCCTGTCCTCGCAATAGTAACTACCGAGTTCCAAACTGCCTCTGGAAGCAACGTCAGCACAAAAACTGTTCGTCGGGAGCTTCATGAAATGAGTTTTCATGAATGACAAAATATGGTTTTTGTGAATGCCAGGAGAAGACTACCTGACCGAATGCATAATGCCAACTGTATAGTTTGGTGGTGGAGGAATAATGGTCTGGGGCTGTTTTTCATGGTTCGGGCTAGGCCCCTTAGTTCCAGTGACGGGAAAGCTTAATGCTACAGCATACAATGACATTCTAGACGTTTCTGTGCTTCCAACTTTGTGGCAACAGTTTGGGGAAGGCCCTTTCCTATTTTAGCATGACAATGCCCCCGTGCACAAAGTGCGGTCCATACTAAATGTTTTTTGAGATCGGTGTGGAAAAACTTGACTGGCCTGCACAGAGCCCTGACCTCAACCCCAACGAACACCTTTGGGATGACTTGGAACACTGACAGGCCTAATCGCCCAACATCAATGCCCTACCTCACTACTGCTCTTGTGGCTTAATGGAAGCAAGTCCCCGCAGTGATGTTCCAACATCTAGAGGTTTTCACTCCATCCCAATTCAGTTTTTCAAGCAGCTAATTATTAGATTCAGGTGTGCTAGATGAGGGTTGGAGTGAGAACCTACAGGATGGTAGCTCTCCAGGAACAGGGTTGGATAGCCCTGATCTAGAGGAAAGCCTTCCCAGAAGAGTGGAGGCTGTTATAGCAGCAAAGGTAGGATCAACTTTTTTTTTACAGTACATGACAAAGTATGGTCATCTCTGAACATCCAGTTTTGATTTATATTTGCCATATATTTTAACTGTGCTGTGATGTTTTACAAACGTTCTGAACCTTTCTATTTTCATAGTTTCTACAGATTGTAAATTAAAGAAACATTTTTGCTAAGAATATTATTATGTTATTGATCGATTAACTATGACTTTTTAAATCACCCAGCAGTGCTATTTGCAGAGTCAGCTCCAGGTAAATGTTACAATTCCTCAGCTATTCCTGAACCTGCGACCAAAAACAAGCTACTTATGGACAGTACCAGAACAAATGATCTAATGATTCTCTCTTCGCAGCAAAATCTGCAGAGCTGGGATGGTTGTATCCCCATATATATAACATTATATTGGTTGCAAGAATTTTGTATAATAATTTATATTGAAAAACTCTACGTTTTTAATCCATTGTTGTTTTGTGCATCAGTTCATAAACCATGTGCCATGGAATCGGTACCTCGAAAACCTCCCCAACTGTTTTGCAATCTATATGGCACAGCTGTCCATTTTTTGGTCCTTAAATGAAACAGGTATACTTTTTTATTTAACACAATTTTCTTTCAAATTTGATCAATTTTCCTTGAGGCGGTGTGTCCTAGTAGGAAGTCCACTGTGTGCAGCTCACCCTGCACTAACATAAATAACATGAGCATGTCTACTTCTGCTAAACTTCCCAGTAAAGCAATGAAAACAATCAAGCATCCCATAAGTGCTAAAAATAGCCCACGTTAACATATGTAGCTAAAGAAACAAGGTTCATGAAATCAATAATTTGCTACTAACAGATGACATTCATATTCAGACAATCTCTGAAACACACTTAGATAATACTTTTGATGATACAGTGGTAGCATTACATCTCCAAAAAATACAGAAATGCCAAATGTGGAGGTGTTGCCATTTATATTCAGAACCACATTCCTGTAAAGCTTAGAGGATCTCATGTTAAAGAAGAAATATGACTACAGGTTCATCTGCCTCACATAAAGCCCATTCTGGAGGGAAGCTTCTTTAGAAGTGCTAACAGTCAGTATCTGGATAACATGTATGAAATTCTTGATAATGTATGTGACATTAACAAAGGCACATTTTCTGAGTGATTTAAATGTTGACTGGCTTTCATCAAGCTGCCCACTCAAGAAAAAGCTTCAAACTCTAATTAGTGCCTGCATCCTGGTTCAGGTTATCAGTCAGCCTACCAGGGCAGTTACAAACAGCACAGGAATGAAATCATCAACATGTATTGATCACATCTTTACAAATGCTGCAGAAATGTGCTTTAAAGCAGTATCCAAATCCATTGGATGTAGTGATCACAATATAGCAGCCATATGTAGGAACACCAAAGTTCCAAAGGCTGGGCGTAATATAGTGTATAAGAGGTCATACAATAACTTTTGTAGTGATTCCTATGTTGTTGATGTGAAGAATATGTTATTCTGTGGCGTGTAACATGCTGACTAGAACGGTCACGCGTGTGCGTCCAGTGCACCATCACGCGCATGCTTACTTTGTCCATCCACACGAGATGCAATCAGCACACGCAGGTTGAAATATCATAAGGAACTCTGAACCAACTGTAATTTGGGGATGGGTCTAAACACATGAAACACTCATGGCCATTTAGCTAGCTAGCTTGCTGTTGTTAGCTAATTTGTCCTGGTATATAGACATTGGATAATTGTCGAATTCTGTGTCACACAAAATTGTGTGTTCTCTACTCCGACAACAGTTAGTTTCTAGTAATCTCTCCTTCAGTCTGCTTCAGATTTCTTCTTCTGCGGACCTTATATGCCGGTTGGCAATCAACTTTTAAGGTGCATTACCACCACCACGAACTGGACTGGAGTGTGGACCTCAGTTCATCTTTCATTCACACACGTGGGTATATGCTCCTAAAAACCAATGAGGAGAAGAGAGAGGCAGGACTTGCAGTGTATCACACGTCAAAAATAGAACCAAGTTAAAGCCCATAGAACCAAGTTCTATTTGAGCACCTGGTTACGCAGACACTCGTTGACGCACGAGAGCAGTTTGGAATGAAATGGTTGAATAACATGTATGTGTACATTTATTTTGCAGTACTGACCACACTGAATAAAAAGAAGACAAAACTATACAAAGAGAAATGACAGTGAAAATCTTTGGAGCTGCTTCAATGAAACTCTGGGCAAAAAGGAAAACTCAGCTCCATCATTCATTGAATCAGATGGCTCATTCATCACAAAACCAAGTGATATTGGCAATTACTTAAATACTTTTTTTTTTATTGGCAAGATTAGCAAATTTAGGCATGACATGGCAGCAACAAACGCTGACACTGCACATCCAAGTATAACGGATCCAATTATGAAAGACAAGCATTCTAATTTTGAATTCCATAAAGTGAGTGCTGAAGAAGTGAAACATGTTTTGTTGTCTGTCAACAATGACAAGCCAGTGGGGTCTGACAACATGGAGGGAAAATTATTGAGGATAATAGCTTACGATATTCCCACTCCTATCGCCCTATCTTCAATCTAAGCCGACTAGAAAGTATGTGCCCTCAGGCCCGGAGGGAAGCAAATGTAATTCCACTACCCAAGAATAGTAAAGCCCCATTTACTGGCTCAAATAGCTGACCAATCAGCCTGTTACCAACCCTTAGTAAACTTTGGTAAAAAATGGTGTTTGACCAGATACAATGCTATTTTACTGTAAACAAACAGACCTTCAGCATGCTTATAGGGAAGGACATACAACAAGCACGTCACTTACACAAATGGTTGATGATTGGCTGAGAGAAATTGATGATAAACATTGTGGGAGCTGTTTTGTTAGACTTTAGTGCGGCTTATGACATTATCGATCATAGTCTGCTGATGGAAAAACGTATGTGTATGGCTTTACACCCCTGCTATAGCGTGGATAAAAATGTACCTGTCTAACAGAACACAGAGGGTGTTCTTTAATGGAAGCCTCTTCAACATAATCCAGGTAGAATCAGGGATTCCCCAATGCAGATGTCTAGGCACCTTACTTTTTTCAATCTTTACTTTACTTGAGTAAAGCCATGGTGTCTATGCAAAAAAAATATCAGAAAATTTGAACATCCCACGGCGCACCATAAAATCCATTATTAAAAAATATGGAAAGAATATGGCACCACAGCAAACCTGACCGAAACTTTCAGACCAGGCAACGAGGGCATTAATCAGAGAGGCAACAAAGAGACCAAAGATAACCCTGAAGGAGCTGCAAAGCTCCACAGCGGAGATTGGAGTATCTGTCCATAGGACCACTTTAAGCCGTACACTCCACAGAGCTGGGCTTTACGGAAGAGTGGCCAGAAAAGGCCATTGCTTAAAAACAAAAATAAGCCAACAGGTTTGGTGTTTGCCAAAAGGCATGTGGGAGACTCCCCAAAAATATGGAAGAAGGTACTCTGGTCAGATGAGACTAAAATTGAGCTTTTTGGCCATCAAGGAAAACGCTATGTCTGGCGCAAACCCAACACCTCCCATCACCTGAGAAGACCATCCACAGTGAAGCATGGTGGTGGCAGCAACATGCTGTGGGATGTTTTTCATCGGCAAGGACTGGGGAAACTCGTCAGAATTGAAGGAATGATGGATGGTGCTAAATACATGGAAATTCTTAAGGGAAACCTGTTTCGGTCTTCCAGAGATTTGAGACTGGGACGGAGGTTCACCTTCCAGCAGGACAATGACCCTAAGCATACTGCTAAAGTAACACTTGAGTCGATTAAGGGGAAACATTTAAATGCCTTGGAATGGCCTAGTCAAAGCCCAGACCTCAATCCAATTGAGAATCTAAATATTCCTGTACAACAGCGGAACCCATCCAACTTGAAGGAGCTGGAGAAGTTTTGCCTTGAAGAATGGGCAAAAATCCCAGTGGCTAGATGTGCCAAGCTGATAGAGATATACCCCAAGGGTTTGCAGCTGTAATTTCTGCAAAAGGTGTCTTTGGGGGGTGAATAAGTTCTGTTTTTTTTCTTATTTCTTGTTTGTTTCACAAGAAAAAATATTTTGCATCTTCAAAGTGGTAGGCATGTAAATCAAATGATACAAACCCACCAAAAACATATTTTAATTACAAGTTGTATTGCAACAAAATAGGAAAAATGCGAAGGGGGGTGAATACTTTCGCAAGTCACTGTACTACAGCGAGTGAAATCACTGCAACACTTAACAAAGAGCTGCAGTTATTTCAGAATGAATGGCAAGGAATAAATTAGTCCTAAATATTTCTAAAACTAAAGGCATTTTATTTGGGACAAATCCGTCACTAAACCTTACACCTCAACTAAACATTGTAATAAATAATGTGGAAATTGTGTGGGCAATGGGCATGTAAAATTGACAAAGATCTTTAAAATAGTTAACTGAAAAGAGCAATTTTTTTTTTTACTAGTCTGAGCATTAAAGTGCTGCAATAAAAACACTGAAAAGCATAATTAATATTGTTGTAAAAGGATAATAAAGTAACGTGATGAAGTAAAGCCCTTTTTAACACATATTTTGTCTGGTAATATTTTAGTTGACTCTATAACATTACTAAATCAAATCTGAAATGTATATATTCAAACAAGTGTCATTACAAAGACATTTAACTTTGAATTGAAGAAAGCTTCACAACCACAAAGGAAAGTTTTGCCACTTGTTTTAAAGATCGAGGACTAAGCACAAAAAACAACACAGCGACAGTATAGCTCCTCTCCATAGACTAATTACTGCACCTCTCTCTTGCGGCACTCTCACCGCTCTCCCTTTCTCTCGTTTTAACACTAATCTAAAAAAGAAACCTCTTTCTTCTTCAAAACACACATCATTTATTTGAATATCTGCATCTTTGTAGCAGGTGAGAGGAGTAGGCCTGATTTTAAAGAGGTCACTTGTGGCAATGAAAAGTGTCTGTAGTGGGGTGGCACACCTTTTGGGGCCCTCTTTTAAGTGTCCTTAAATAAGATAAGGGTGACGGCGAAAACGAGTGGACTTTGTCTGCTGGTATTAGCGATGTGGCTGTCTGAGTGGTGATATCTTTGAGGAGGGCTAGTGAGGCAGTAATGAGACAGGGTTGCCTTTCTCTAACCAGCCTAATTAATCCCACATTTTCAGAGCCGTATAATGACTGCTCACTGACAGACAGGCAATGCTTTTTTTTGAAGGGATAGAGAGATGTTGAGAGGGAGAGTGTATCTCTATCCCTCCCCCGCTCTCTTTCTGTTCCTTCTATCTCTGTACACTCTCTTTTGCTCCCTCTCCTCCTCTCCTTCTCCCGCCCCTCTTTTTCTCATTCTCTCTCTCTCCTCCCTTCTTTCCCTCCGCCCCTCTCTCTCCCCCTCCCTCTCTCTCTGCCCCACCTCATTCCTCAGTGTAATTTATTACATCTGTATCCAGACTCAACCAAAACCTCCCAGTATGGAACTATCTGTCATCTCTACATTATCAGTTAAAACACACCGCCTCCATATTGTGCTACAAGGGCTCTGGCAAATTACTATTTTTATGGGACATGATAAAAGAAATGCTGCCTTATGTTCAAATATTTTACTGTCTAGATGAAGCGGATTGAGTACATTGCTTGTGCGCGCGCGTGTGTTTTTACAGATATTCCAAGAAAGCTATCAGAATCAAAAACAACAAGTGAATCAACATGATCCCGTTCTAATTTACGAACGAAATGCTGTGCATTTATTTATTTAGTTTGTTTGGATCTACAGTATCTGTGTGTCTCACTGTCACCGGTACATTTGGAATAGTGCCCCGTTCTGAGGCAATGAATGCCGGTTACACAATGATCTGTGAGATGATAAAGAGAGCAAAGTGAAAAGTCACATCCTGTCAACTCTGATGAACATACGGCTGAGATGTGAGGCCTGGAGGGCCTTCAGGGTGACAACCTCCATATACCAGCAACACACTGCACAGCCAGCACACGGTGAAAGACGGAAAGAAAGAAGAGAGAAAGAGCAAACACAAAAGTTAAAGGAAAACAGAGAGGATATAAAACAACACAGTGAAGCCAGTGAAGAGTTCTGACTATGAGTGCATTTCAGTGATCTGGTCCCCTTCTCTATCTCTCTGATTTCCCAGCATGCCCCTCTTTCTTTCTCTCCCCTCAATCCTGTCTGCGTGACAGATACCCCAGCCCCAAAGTGACAGGCCCTCAAACGACTGGCGAGGAAACCAAGCATTAATTAAGTCATTGCCGGACTGCAATTTCCTTGAGAAGTGAAAAAAAAATGCACCAGAAAAGGTTACCGAGACCTTTTCTGTGTCAAAATTACCATTCGTCATGAATATTAATGCATCTAATGAAGACAACCTTTGCTTCATCAAGAATGTTCTGGAGCAGGTGCCATGCTGATAGACTCTCGCAGGCTGTTTTTCTACTTCAGTCGGGGGAAACTGGCACACACGTGCACACACGTAGGCGCAAATACAAGAGATTATATTTGACCACGCTACCTGTGCTCAATGACTGTGGATAAGACAACCGTCGACAATGGCCACATTTAGGATGATCATTTAACCCCCAACACCGCACATCCAAAGAAAAGAAAGCCAGAAATGCAGGCACTGCATTGTGGGTCTACTACTGGGCCTTCTCTGTCTCCTTTTCCCCACCTCTGCTTTTTAAAGGTAGTCTGGCCCAATCCTGGGCATCTTTACAAAAGCCCTCCTCTCTCCATCTCTTCCCTCCTCCCTACTCCTCAATGTCTTTCTCTACCCCTGTCACCCACCTCTCATTAATTCAGACCTGTCACGTTGAAACACTCGTACACACACACACACACACACACACACACACACACACACACACACACACACACACACACACTGTCCCTTGTATCTCAGCAGAGGGTGACAGCTCTGTGGTGACTGACAGGCCCTGTGTCTGTGGTACAGGAGAACCTTCACTGCCAACACTTTTGTAAAGTGCCCCTCAACTGTCACTTCCAGAACACACATAGAGAGGGAGAGAGAGCGAGAGAGTTCATCTATTTACATGTCTGCTGCTCAAATCGTAAATAGCTTTCTCTCACTAATGTCTTCCCTCATCCATTATTGATTTTAATAATGATTGTATATATTTTTTAAAGCCTTAGTTTGGGTGTAGGATTCGTAAGCACTGTCCTACCACCTTACCAGTCCTATTTACAGACCTGGAGCAGTGCCAGTGTGTTGTTAGCACAGGATGGTGGTGTGTTGTACGTAACGGCCACTGGCCGTTATGACAATATGTGGTTGTCTTGCTTTATGCACTGTAGAGTGAGGCTGACCCTGAGGGGTTCCTCACCAACTGACACCCCTTCAATGTGTGACTCTTCGATTGAGTTCAGATCAACTCATCAGTCTGGTTTGGATCACTGAATACAGTAGGCTGTATCACGATATATATTGTGCCGATATATCACAGTATAAATATTATATCATTATGTATACATTTATTTGTTTGTTTTTTTCAGGCATGTGACACTGCTTCCATTGGCTCCTGCTTCCCTTTCAATAAGATACTCAAAGACGTAAAATATTTGGTATTCGTAGATATTCGTAGTATTCGATATTCGACATGAAAATACTTGATATTCGTGGTGACACAACTGCATCTCCGGAAAGCCGTGCGAAATCTCAACTTTTGTCAAAGTAGAACAAGATGGGGTTTCTTACCGTTGGTTGTCTGGTAGAGTCCTCCTGTGTAATCAAGCTCTTACAACCCAGAGCACTGACAAAGCCAACATCAGTCTCCCGACATCAAACTCCGTTTTTATCAGTTGACCACAACAGATCACTTGAAAGGAAAATAATTGGCCATTTACGAAACACAAAAAGAAAGTTTGCCTTTGTTCCTGGTCTTTTTTCCCCCCCTGAATCTGCATAAGTCGACACCATACATTAGTATGAATAATACATATATATCTCCTACACAGCCACAGGAGGGGGAATTAGAAGGCGCTCCATAAATAAGCTTCAAAGCCTTGCTGTATGCTTTTTGTTACACCTCGTGATAAAGGCCCCCTTTTCTTTAATCACAAACTTACCCTCGCTGGTAGGCCCTTTGTTGGCGATGGCGGCGGAGCGCGCTGGAACGGCAGGCCGGATAGCGACGTGCGTATAGCGTTTACCTAATTAACACAAGGCGCACACTGGGAGTCAAATGAAAGCCACCGTAGGGGAGTCACAGCTCAGACAAAGAACAAAGCCTGCTTCCCTTCCGACGCCGTGAGGAATCAAAAATCGAGGTTTTTTGAAAACAAAGTAGATAGAACATATAATATGTTAACAACCACCCGGGATGACGAGCCCCCTGGTTTGGATGGAAACAGCTGGGATTTATCGGTGGACATGGGATGAAGTGATACTGGTCTCTCTTGGTGGGGCCCCTGTATCTCTCTCTTTCTGTTTCTCCCTGTCCTTCTCTGTCTCTCTATCTGTTTATCCCTCCCTCCTATGTACACTACCAATCAAAAGTTTTAGAACACCTACTCATTCAAGGGTTTTTCTTAAATTTGTACTATTTTCTACTTTGTAGAATAATAGTGAAGACTTCAAAACTATGAAATAACACATATGGAATCATGTAGTAACCCAAAAAGTGTTAAACAAATCTAAATATATTTTATATTTGAGATTCTTCAAATAGCCAACCTTTGCCTAGATGACAGCTTTGCACACTCTTGGTATTCTCTCAACTAGCTTCATGAGGTAGTCACCTGGAATGCATTAAAATTAACAGATGTGCCTTCTTAAAAGTTAATTTGTGGAATTTATTTCCTTCTTAATGGGCTTGAGCCAATCAGTTGTGTTGTGACAAGGTAGGGGTGGTATACAGAAGATAGCCATAGTTGGTAAAAGACCAAGTCCATATTATGGAAAGAACAGCTCAAAAAAGAAAAGAGAAATGACAGTCCATCATTACTTTAAGACATGAAGGTCAGTCAATATGGAACATTTCAAGAACTTTGAATGTTTCTTCAATTGCAGTCACAAAAACCATCAAGCACTATGATGAAACTGGCTCTCATGAGGACCGCCAAACTCTGTTGCAGAGGATAAGTTCATTATAGTTACTAGCCTCAGACATTGCAGCCCAAATAAATGCTTCACAGAGTTCAAGTAACAGGCACATCTCAACATCAACTGATCAGAGGAGACTGTGAATCAGGCCTTCATGGTCGAATTGCTGCAAAAAGAAACTACTAAAGGACACCAATAATAAGAAGAGACTTGCTTGTGCCAAGAAACACGAGCAATGGACATTAGACCGGTGGAAATGTTTTCTTTTGGTCTGGAGATCAAATTGAAGACTTTTGGTTCCGACCGCCATGTCTTTGTGAGATGCAGTGTGGGTGAACGTATGATCTCTGCATGCCTATTTTCCACCGTAAAGCATGGAGGAGGAGGTGCTATGGTGTGGGGGTGCTTTGCTGGTGACCCTGTCTGTGATTTATTTAGAATTGAAGGTACACTTAACCAGCATGGCTACCATAGCATTCTGTAGTGATACACCATCCCATCTGGTTTGGGATTAGTGGAACAATAATTTGTTTTTCAGCAGGACAATGACCCAACACACCTCCAGGCTGTGTAAGGGATATTTTACCAAGAAGGAGAGTGATGGAGTGCTGCATCATATGACATGGCCTCCACAATCCCCCGACCTCAACCAAATTGAGATGGTTTGGAATGTGCTCAGCATATGTGGGAACTCCTTCAAGACTGTTGGAAAAGCATTTCAGGTGAAGCTGGTTGAGAGAATGCCAAGAGTGTGCAAAGCTGTCACCAAGGCAAAGGGTGGCTACTTTGAAGAATCTCAAATATAAAATGTATTTTGATTGGTTTAACACTTTTTGCGTTACTACACGATTCCGTATGTGTTATTTCATAGTTTTGATGTCTTCACTATTATTCTACAATGAAGAAAATTGTTTTTTTTTAAATAAAGAAAAACCCTTGAATGAGTAGGTGTTCTTAAACTTTTGACCGGTAGTGTACCTCACTGTCTCTCTGTCTCTGTCTCTCTTTTTCTCTGTCTCTCTATATTACTCTCTCTCTCTTCCTTTCTCTCTCTCGCTCTCTGTTTTTCAGGTGTTAGGCAGTAGATTCACTGTCTTGTGTTAATTGAACACAGAGGACATGTTGTTAAATTAACACAATATTTGAGGCCCACTGTTTGTTGGGTTACTTATCATGGCCCCAGCTGGCAGAAATTAATAACGGACTTCTTATATCTCCAGTGAATTCCGATATCTCCAACAAAAAAGTTTTTTGAAAATGGGGTCTGGCTGGAATATAATGATTATAATATCAAGTAAAATTGTATTCTAAAGCCTTGTTCATATTGTCAGTTTGAAGTGACTCAAATCCAATTTTTTGGCATATCCGATTTGAATCTGTTATTTTTCCTGCAGTCTGAACAGCCACAAGGCACATGGAATCTGATACTTCAAGCAACATTTTAAAGCACCTTCATAGGTGGATTGAAATCAGATATGCGACTTGTGTCTGAATGGTCAAATCTGATTTATTTGCCCTCAAGTGATTTTTAGACTATCTTGTTGATTGCTAGCTACTCGGTTGACAGTTTGACAAGAACATGTGGTAGCTAAACTAGCTTGTTAATAGTTTACAAACAAATGAGTGAATGTGGTAGAAAGCTAAACATCTACCTAGCTAGCTAGTTGACTGCTGTGGCTAGCCAAAATGGACTTGTTTTGAAAGTTGGATCATCTTATCCTTTGAGGCTTTAAAGGTGTTCTTACACTATGATTTTGAACATTCAAAATGACTGAAAAACATCCATGGCAGGCATTGTTGTCATCTTAGCTTGCTACATAACTTCTGAGGGACAGTAGGCACTAGCACCACCACCAATCAGCCTAACACACACTGCCATTACTATGACAACTAGTGTAGCCATGTCAGCTAATAACTGCTGTCTGAACACACACATCCGATTTGGTCACTTGTAGCAACTTGCTGTTTGGACAGTCAGTGTTCCAAAACGGATTTGAAAAACATAACTGATTTGAGCATTTAAGCCTTGTTCACACTGCAGGCCTTATGTGTAATGAGCCAAGCCCTGCATAGTGGAGTCACATGCTTTGTTCCCACTGTGTAGCTCCCAGTCTCTTATAGGATTGTAAACACAGTGTATTTCATCACACATCATCAGGTGAACACTTGTAAGGTGTTATTGGTTCCACAGCAAGCAGTTGGAGAGACGATGTCAGTGAGGGAGATTAATTACACAAGGTGGGTATTGTATCAGAGGCCAATTACCACCTGAGGAGAGGTGGGCTGCTACCAATTTCCACACGCTTAGAACCATCCACACATGAGCTCTGCGGCTTACAGTGTGCGATGATAAGATATGGAATAGTATTGCTACCCAAAAAGGTGGAGGCAGTGCATCTGGAAATGCTGTAACAAACTCAATCCATCAACAACAACACAGAGGAAAGAGAGCTCCAGTCCAGTTAGGGGCTAACCCAACACACAACATACAGCACTCTCAAATATACTAGGATCAGCGAGAGAGACGGAGAGAGGGTTTGGTGGGCAATTAATGTAATGTTGATTTCTCTGAACCAAGAATCCCCTCTGCTACGGCAAACTGACCTCCCCTGACTCGGATGATCCCGGTTGCCATGGCGACTGGCAAAACAAGTGTGGCACTCCTGTTTTTTTTTTCCGAGGGATAGAAACAACCGTCGCCTTGAGCTCCCACGGAACCGTATTGGCAAGAAATCAATAGACTTTTCCCCACATCGCATCGGTCCAGTAGGCTGTAACATATCAATCCATATGTGCACAAACATTTCAGAGTAATCCCCTTCTCTGTGCTGAGAGAGAGAGAGAGACCGCCATATGAAATAAAAGGAGCCCAGTCTTTTTGAACTCCTCTTTTTAAACCAATCTTTGATTGTGATACTTCAAGCTGAACACAGAGTATGTGCCTGCCGTTCTGGAATGGAGTATTTGTGTTCATTTTGTTTAAATTCATTTTCTCATTACTCAGACAAGCCTTTAGCAGTGAGGGGAAGACTGAAGGAACGATGCTCTTGTTCAGCCCAGGGGCCTCCAGAAGCCATAGGGGGTCCCCACTTTGATGGAGGCCTCGGCATCATTAAAGCAGAGACAAGCAATGGGTCAGAAACAGACTACGCTGCAGACGGCTACACTGCATTCACAGAAAGCTGGATGGATAGACAGACGGGCATTCACACACACACACACACACACACACACACACACACACACACACACACACACACACACACACACACACACACACACACACACACACACACACACACACACACACAGAGAGAGAGAGATTTTGTATGCTTTCTCCAATATCTCATGAAAGACATGCCAAAAAGCCAGGGTTAAAATTAAGAGTAAGAGAGAAACAGACCGAAATATATAGCTTTGGGTTAACAGAAAGCAGAAATTAATTATGTAACCCATTGGAGTTCGCTTCGAAAGTTCACTGTTAATGAAAAAAATGATGTGAGCTAGCTCTTCCTTTATGGGAATCATAAAAATTATACTGATGTACTTAAGATTTTTAATAGAATGTCTGTGAACATTTAGGGAGACTGGCATATGTTCATATCAGTGAGAAGAGCAGACTGTCCAAACAGCTGTGTGAAAAACCACCTCTGATCTAAACTACCTCTGGTCCTCAAAGGTCAAACCATATTTCTATAATAGCAGCCCGACGGCCAACTCTAAATCTGGCCATGAAGGGAGAAGATGAGATAAAGCTAAAGTTTATAATACGGTATTACACACTAATATTCACGGGTTAGCACCTCACTCGGCCGCGTCGTCGCCATTGTTATCAGCGTCCCACAGATGCTGCAGCGTATTGAAGTCTGACTGATGGTTAAGACTCAGTCTTTCTGAACGGGAGCTAATGACTGCTTCCTCAACATTACAATAGTGGCCTGGAAATACGATGACATTGCTAAAGTAGATTAGTAGAAAACCACTTTGCCGTCGTTATGATGTTGTCAAGTTACTTCAGAAAGATGGCAATGTTGCCATGAGTTTGTCAGAAGTAGCTAGCAATGCTAACATTACCGAGATAAAATGTTGGTGATCTCCCCTCAATCTTATCTAGCTAACTAAAGTTATATTGCATCTAAAAGTCGTTCTGGCGGCGACGTCACAAAGATGACAAAAGCTTGTCCTACTAATTATTTGCCTCCTTTTGAAATGTTTCCAAGCGACAGTAATGCACTTTAGTCTTCATCAGCACCTATTGAGACGGCATTGATTAGAATGCTCAGATGGGCTAAATAATATTGTGATGAAACGTGCAACCCATGAATAGGGTAGAATATGTGACTTATATTTCCAAAGGAATTAGGTGCATTTGTGTGTGTGTGTGTGTAAGACTGTGTGTGTGTATGTGTGTTTAATTGTGCGTGTGTGCGTGCGTGCATCCTGCATGTGTGTTTGAGTATGTGTTTGTGTGCCGCCAAGTGTGTGTGGGCGTGCAGTTCTGCGTGTTTGTGTGCGTGTGTGTCCTGAGCGCTCCTGTTGTCAGTAGTGATTTCTGAAGGGTTGTCTGTGTTCCTCGGCCATGATGAGACCGTCTCTCACTGACATGATCTGTTCTGTTAAGGTCAAGCCCTACAGAATGTCAGAGATGATGACACGCACTCACAGCCTTTATCTAATCCTTCCATTTTCCTTTCTCCTTCTCTGTCTCCCTCTCTACCTCCCTCCCCTCAGTCACTCACATAAACCACATAAACACACACATCCACCCTCCCCAAGTGTCATGGGTCTTGTGTCTGGGTGCCTGTGTATGTCTGTGTCTGTATTTCTGTCTTGTCTGTCGCTGTGTCTGTCGCTGTGTGTATAACCTATGTTGGGAATCATCCTCATTCAGGGAACCATTTTGTAAGGAAGTTTCCTATCTGTAAAAAAAATGTACAAATGAAAGGTTTGATGATAATATGGCCATAAAAAATGACATTTAGTTTTACTTACCCCGTAAGCAGTCTATGGATAAGGTATGACAGCAATCCAAGCATTGGTTAAGTTTCCCTGGCACTTTCCTAGCAGTTTTCAAATGCTAACATTTTAGGATTTATGGCACAAATCGCATACAAATCCTGGTTCAGATATTAGCATTTTAAGCACATCATGTTCAAATCAGGCAAGTTGAGAACAAGTTCTCATTTACAACTGCGAACTGGCCAAGATAAAGCAAAGCAGTGTGACAAAAACAACAACACAGTTACACATGGGATAAACAAAAGTACAGTCAATAACGCAATAGAAAAATAGGGAGAGCTTGGTCGGTAGGGATGTCCTTGTCTCATCGCGCACCAGCGACTCCTGTGGCGGGCCGGGCGCAGTGCGCGCTAACCAAGTTTGCCAGGTGCACGGTGTTTCCTCCGACACATTGGTGCGGCTGGCTTCCGGGTTGGATGGTGCTGTGTTAAGAAGCAGTGCGGCTTGGTTGGGTTGTGTATCGGAGGACGCATGACTTTCAACCTTCGTCTCTCCCGAGCCCGTACGGGAGTTGTAGCGATGAGACAAGATAGTAGCTACTAAAACAATTGGATACCACGAAATTGGGGAGAAAAAGGGGTAAAATTCCAAAGAAAAAAAAAAGTTAAGAAAAAAAGAAATCTGTATATATTGTGTGCAAATGAAGTAAGGAGGTAAGGCAATAAATAGGCCATAGTGGCGAAGTAATTACAATTTAGCAATTAACACGAGTGATATATGTGCAGATGAGGATTTGCAAGTAGAAATACTGGTGTGCAAAAGAGCAGAAAAAAAAGTTAGTGAGGGAGATATAAGTCTCCAACTTCAGTGATTTTTGCAATTCTGCCAATTCGAGTCCATTCCAGTCATTGGCAGCAGAGAACTGGAAGGTTCTTTGTAAATGACATTGCCAAAGTCAAGGATCGGTAGGATAGTCAGTTTTACGAGGGATGTTTGGAAGCATGAGTGAAGGAGGCTTTGTTGCGGAATAGGAAGCCGATTTAATTTTGGATTGGAGATGCTTAATATGAGTCTGGAAGAGGAGTTTACAGTCTAGCCAGACACCTAGGTATTTATAGTTGTCCACAAGTCAGAACCGTCCAGAGTAGTGATGCTAGTTGGGCGGGCGGGTGCGGGCAGCGATCGGTCGAAGAGCATGCATTTCGTTTTACTAGCATTTAAGAGCAGTTGGAGGCCACGGAAGGTGTTCGTTTGGAGGTTTGTTAACACAGTGTCCAAAGAAGGGCCAGATGTATACAGAATGGTGTCGTCTGTGTAGAGGTGGATCAAAAAATCACCCGCAGCAAGAGTGACATCGTTGATATATACAGAGAAAAGACTCAGCCCGAGAATTTAACCCTGTGGCACCCCCATAGAGACTGCCAGACGTCAGGACAACAGGGCCTCCGAATTGACACACTGAACTCTATCTGAGAAGTAGTTAGTGAACCAGGCGAGGCAGTCATTTGAGAAACCAAGGCTGTTGAGTCTGCCGATAAGAATACGGTGATTGACAGAGTCGAAAGCCTTGGCCAGGTCGATGAAGACGGCTGCACAGTACTGTTTTTCGTTTAGGACCTTGAGCGTGGCTGAGGTGCACCCATGACCAGCTCGGAAACCGGATTGCGTAGCGGAGAAGGTACGGTGGGATTCGAAATGGTCGGTGATCTGTTTGTTAACTTGGCTTTCGAAGACTTTAGAAAGGCAGGGCAGGATGGATATAGGTCTGTAACAGTTTGGGTATAGAGTGTCTCCCCGTTTGAAGAGGGGGGATGACCACGGCCACAAAAGTGAGATCGAACAGACCAGTAATAGGGGTTGCAACAATGACGGTGGATAATTATAGTTACAGAGGGTCCAGATTGTAGGGATCCAGATTTTGCAGCTCTATCAGAACATCAGCTGTCTGGATTTGGTTGAAGGAGAATCGGCGGGGGGGCTTGGGCCAGTTGCTGCGGGGGGTGCAGAGCTGTTGGTCGGGGTTGGGGTAGCCAGGTGGAAAGCATGGCCAGCCGTAGAGAAATGCTTGTTGAAATTCTCGATTATCGTGGATTTATCGGTGGTGACAGTGTTTCCTAGCCTCAGTGCAGTGGGCACAAATGCTAAAACAGTGGAAACAGTGCCAACGCATGGATTACTGTCATACCTTGTCCATAAACTGCTTACAGGTTAAAGAAACCAATGTGTAATTTGGGTAAACTTTGCGTGCGAGTGCGAGACCCGTTTTGGAGGGAACTACTATAGTTTAAGTCATAGTCAATTTAATTTAGAGGAATTCAGATTCATTGTGATCGCTATCTTTGTAAATTAATTAATTGACAAAGAAGCAGTGTATTTTTGTTTCCTTTTCACCTTTTCACAGACGTTATTGGGGATCTTTGAAAGTGAATGTAATTCTATTATTTCTAAACGGAGTCAAATTCATTCAATTAAGCTGCCATAAGAAATAATGTTATTTACACTTCATGAGATTACCTGGACTTAATTTCCAGTTTATTTGTATTTATATTTTTTAATAATTGACAAACAGCATGTGTGTTTTTAACTAAGCCTTTTATTACGTGCACAGTTGAACATGTCATCAGCTAATCTTTGAGTTTTTTTCCTCCTACGTTTCCCTTTTTTTCCCACTGTCTCCGTAGTCAACACTTATTAAATTAGAACTTCTCTGCAGCTCAAACGGCAAACCTTTTCAATCAAGCCTTCTGGATGACGGCGAGGTCTCATCGACATGTGTTGATATCTTGTCCAACAACATGTCATTACACGCTTCATGAAAGAAATCCTCTGTTTGGAATATTTTACCTGTTTCTTTTGCTAATAAAGCTAAACGATGCCTTAAGATGCAAGAAGTCTTCCCTCGTATCCATTCGAGCTGTCATTTTTCTCTCACTTCTGTGACTTGGGCACAGTTTAGTGGGAAAATAACAAAGAAGATGGAGAGATAGTAAGGAACGGAGGGAAATATAAAGAAGAGCAACACTTGACGGTAACTGGTTGAGATTAGCGCCTTAGGGGGTACAGCAGTGGCTGTGATTCGGATACGGCGCCCCCAGCTAAACGCTGAAGGCCGCCTTGCCTAGAGGAACCCACGTTCACCCACAGGCAGTCAAAGATTGTTTTCTTTCTTACCAGCGCTTCCCTCCTTCCTCTCTCCCCCCTTTCCCTTCCTCTCTCTCCTCCCCACAGACACCTGTCATATCCAATGTCAAAACTCCAGAGAAAGGAAAAGACAACGCAAAGAATAAACAAAGGAAACATGCTTTTTAAGACAGCACCCTGCATATAGATCTGTGATGGATCGGATCTTGTAGAAGGCCTATATTTTATATCATCAGCTCTAACCCAATGCATGCCCAATACAAACCCAAGTGCATGTCCTAGCTTTCTCAATGTAGCTTTTATTAATGGGGCTCCGGAGTGGCACAGCGGTCTAAAGCACTGCATCTCAGTGCTAGAGGTGTCACTACAGACCCTGGTTTGATTCCAGGCTGTATCAAAACTGGCCGTGATTGGGAGTCCCATAGGGCGGAACACAATTGGCCCAGTGTCGTCCGGATTAGGATTTGGCCGGGGTAGGCCATCGTTATAAATAAGAATTTGTTCTTAATAAACTGACTTGCCTAGTTAAATAAAGGTAAAAAAGGAGACCAATGATGATGGTTTAAAATGATATCACCCTGGATTCTATGTACTTCTTCTTCACTTCTGCACTTTCTATCTCTCTCCATCCCTGTCTTTCTCTCTCTCTTTCAGTCTCTTTCTCTATTTCACTCACACTCTCTCTCTCTTTCTTTTTATTTTTCTCTCTCTCTCGCTCTCTTGTCAGGCCTTCGCTAACTGATACTGCTGTCGTACTTTGTCAGAACAATTCCAGGTACACAAACAAAAGTAATGATTCAAATGTATTCATGATTTTTAATAGTGAATCTGTTCTCTAGTTGAAGTCGGACCGCTGGTTTTGACGTGATTGGACGTTTGGACGACCCTTGTGTTAGCCCAGGAGGTGGTGTCGTAGCCAATGGGGGGCAGAGGACAGCACAGAGAGTAATGCCTGTTACATGCCATCAGGTTCAAAATAAACATTTCATCCTTTTCCCCCTTGTTTCACCTGTTATGTTTTTCTCCATTTTAATTCCTTTTATTTGTTTGTTTGTTTGTCGACCTTGCCATGTCAGGTGACCTTCCTGCATCCACAACCGACAAAAAAGAAAACCCTGACATTTCTGTTGGTCCTTGAGAAAAAAAAAAAGCTGAACAAATGCCCTCAGATACATTTACTCAGAAATAAGTGTGCCTTGAACGCCCGTGCCTGTCCAGGTCCTCGGCCACCATTGCCAAAGAAGTGTCAGCGGTGTCTTGACAACTTCAGCGACTGCAGTGTGAGATGTGACCCCTGGCCGGAGAGGGGGGGGCTTTGTCCCCCCAACCACCCTGGATTCTGACAGATGTCATATACCTCCTCCGTGGGCGCCTTCTGTTTCCTGCTCACCTTTCTCCATCCTGCAGCGTTAGGTCTCCTGTCGTCGCCGCGTCAAAGCCTCTCCCAGCACTCGCACGCACGCACGCACACACACACACACACACACACACACACACACACACACACACACACACACACACACACACACACACGTCCCTGCTCAGGTGCTGCAGACACTTAGAGCTACACAAATTAGGGATGGGACGGAAAAACAATAATGGCGAATTAATTTGCCTTGGGTTACAATGACGAGGAAGTCCTGAGGAAAGGGAGGAAAGGCGGGCCTTCACTGCAGTGCTAGTTCAATTGTTTGCTGTAATAGAGTCCATATTTGTGTCTCTTTTGTCTCACGCTCTGTGGGAATCTCTCTAGAGGCAAGGCTGGCTCACCACGCTCGCTCAAATCTGTTACTCAAAACCTCAGTCTAGGAGAGATGATTATGCTCTTATAGTATTTATTGAAAGATTCCTTTCCGAGGGAGATTGTCTGGTACCTCTCGTACTACCAAGTGTTTGTTCTGATATTGCTCAACTTCCTTGACAGTGACGCCGCTCCTTGACAGACTTGAAGGGCTCCCACAGAATGAGATTCTGTCGTGTTCCATTGCGTTACACTATTGCCCGAGTACGTCAATGGCCTACCACACGAATAACAGACACGACAAACCATAACGCCTAATGGAATTAGATCTCTCCATCAGCATGTTGCTTGGCTGCCCCATAGGGGATTGTGTATTACTGAACCAAATAGACTCTTGGATGGAATATCTCAATCTGATCATAGATGTTGTTCACTTCTCACTCCAGAACCAAACACTTCTGTGAAAACGGAGGGATTCTGTGAGTGATCCATCAATCAAAGTGACGGCATGGTGGAGTGATGGATATTGTAATTTCCGCGTTATATACAGGAGCAGGGCCGATGGATGGATGGCGATTAACGGACGAGACTGTTTCCGCCGAGCAGTAAGCTCACTTCTTTGTCCACAACTTGGCTCCGGTACGGCGAAGGCGGCGAAGGCGGCGAAGAAGAACAAACAAGAAAGAAGAACAAGAACAGTAACGAAAGTAGACAGCTGGTAGCCTATAGAGCACTTTTCATTGGATGTCGCCGTGCTGTGCGCGCGCTACCTTCTCCAATACCTCATATAAGAAAGTTGAGACAATATGTGAGTCCTGAGGTGGATGTAGATGTTGTTAACACAATGACGTCTTCTCTCTTCTGGGACCTACAACAAGTAGTCATTTCTTGACAACCCTCAGCATCCCTGCCTCAACTCATTTTCACACAACCTGTTTGTTTCTCCCATTCTGTCGTTGCTATCACCTCCATAATTATGCCTTTGTTTTTACTTCACTTCAAACTTCTTTCACCACGATTTACCACAAAACACCATACACTTCAGGCAACATTTCAAGGCCCATTAAACAAAAAACATTTAACACATCCAGATCATAATGACCATGTGTTGTCTCAATTAAACTGATGAGAGGAGTGGGCGAGAGAGAAAAACAAAGAAAAATAAGAATGTTAAGAAAAAAATAAAATGTTCTGCTTTGAACGTTCTGCTTTTCTAAATGTAGCTAGCCTACCTGATTCATTGAGTAGGGAGAGACAATTACTTGTGACCTCATCGTTGATGGAACCAGATGGAACCGAGAGAAGGGGTTCCATTGCATTTATGATACAGGCAACGCAGTCCACCTCTTCGCCATTGACATTGACCATATAGTTCTCATGTGGGGGTTGAATAGTTGTTTTTCATAACGTCCAACACTTTAGCATAAAACCTCTCTTCCTCTCTGTCCTTCTCACTGTCCCGCTTCATCTCTCGCTCTCTCTTTCTCCATCCCTCCCTCCCTCCCTCCCTGTCGGAGCTTGTACCCCTGGCCATCTGTCATACCATGTTTATGGTCCCTTTTGCTTTTGTGTCCTGATGACCACTGTCACCGGGAGGTTCCCATTACCGATGCGCCCTGATGAACGATGTCGCCCAGATGCCTCGCTGCTGACACCCCGGTGTCCTTGGCTGCAGTGGCGTTTGGCGGGGACAGAAGGGGGTGACAGGGGGACCTGGTGTTTGAGCTAACTGAGGACCTGTCCGTCAATCACAGGGGGTGGGATGGACTGGGTGTTTCGATTTTTACGTCTGCAGTGGAGAGACACTGACCGATGAAATTATGACACTGTCGCCCGGCACGGTGTGCTGATAATAACACCCATCCACTGTATGAATACTTACTGCCCTTGACTTTCACCTGTACGCATGACATCCGACACAGTGATCTTAGGCTAGCCTTTCCGGACGGTACAGGTTGCACTGTGTTGTTACCTGGCTCAGGTTCGCTACTTTGTATATTGCCACCAACATCAGATACATTTGGATACGTTTGTTTTCTCTACTACTCGTATCGTATGACCAATATGCATTTGACTGGTGTGTGGTATTGAAATGCAATCTGAACAGTGTTTAATACATATATAGTACGTTTAAAGGCACCTGGGTGTTTTTCATTCACATTTGAAATCAAATGGGAGGAATAAAGACATTGATTTGGAACGTGAAATAACATGCGGGAGGAATCAATACATTCATTTATAGTATACCATCACAGGAACGTGAAATAACATGCGGGAGGAATCAATACATTCATTTATAGTATACCATCACAGGAACGTGAAATAACATGCGGGAGGAATCAATACATTCATTTATAGTATACCATCACAGGAACGTGAAATAACATGCGGGAGGAATCAATACATTCATTTATAGTATACCATCACAGGAACATTCGGCCTGTACAAAATGAAACCTCATTTAATCAGTCAGGCCTCCCTTTCCTTTTGGCAACCTCCCCTCCTCTCTCTCTCTCGCTCTCCAACTCTGTGAATGTCTTCACTGGGCAGTGGAGCCGCTGATGAATTCTTAAGCAGATCACACTGATAATTGTATTTCATGACCGTCAGCTGTGCGAAGGCTGTCCTGAAGGGAGGGTGACTGCCAGCGCACTGAGGAGCTATTTGTGTCGTCGCCGTGTCTCCCAGTTACATCCCCCCACTGTAAAACCCCAATCACCAGGGATGTGCTTACTGTCTTCAGCCTCGAATTACTCAATCAGAAGGACACATTTATTGATGACACCTTTATTACAATTAATCAGGGGAACCTGATTAAGAAAGTTATTCCTCCTCCTCAGTGAGACTTGAGTGGCGCGGCCGCATATTCTAATTTATGTTCCACTGAGTCATTGTGACCCTGACAGACAGACAGACAGACAGATTGCCAGCAGTACTGACGCATGCACACACACACACTGCAAGCCTACACTCTTCAGAAACAAGGTGCTATCTAGAACCTAAAAGGATTCTTTGGCAGTCCCAATAGAAGAACCCTTTGAAGAACCGTATTGGGTTCCATGTAAAACCCTTTCCTAGAGGGCTCTTCATGGAACACAAAAGAGTTCTACCTGGAACCAAAAATGGTTCTCCATGGGGAAACCCTTTTTTTGTAAAGGTGAACCATAAAAAATGTGAGAAGTGCAAAATAATGACATTAGTATGGAAAATGTTTGCAAGAGAAACCTTGAGAAATGTAATAATGTGTCCCTGAACAAAGGGGGGGTTAAAATCAAAAGTAGCAGTCAGTATCTGGTGTGGCCACCAGCTGCATTAAGTACTGCAGTACTTAATGTACATCTCTTCCTCATGGACTGCACCAGAGTTGCCAGTTATTGCTGTGAGATGTTACCCCACTCTTCCACCAAGGCACCCGCGAGTTCCCGGACATTTCTGGGGGGAATGGCCTTAGCCCTCACCCTCCGATCTAACAGGTCCCAGACGTGTTCAATGGGATTGAGATCCGGGCTTTTCGCTGGCCATGGCAGAACACTGACATTCCTGTCCTGCAGGAAATCACGCACAGAAAGAGCTATATGGCTGGTGGCATTGTCATGCTGGAGGGTCATGTCAGGATGAGCCTGCAGGAAGGGTACCACATGAGGGAGGAGGATGTCTTCCCTGTAACGCACAGCGTTACATTGCCTGCAATGACAACATGATGCTGTGACACACTGCCCCAGGCCATGACAGACCCTCCACCTCCAAATCGATCCTACTCCAGAGTACAGGCCTCAGTGTAATGCTCATTCCTTCGACGATAAACGCGAATCCGACTATCACCCCTGGTGAGACAACCGCGACTTGTCAGTGAAGAGCACTTTTTGCCAGTCCTGTCTGGTCCAGCGACGGTGGGTTTGTGCCCATAGGCGACGTGATATCTGGTGAGGATCTGCCTTACAACAGGCCTACAAGACCTCAGTCCAGCCTCTCTCAGCTTATTGCAGACAGTCTGAGCACTGATAGAGGGATTGTGCATTCCTGGTGTAACTTGGGCAGTTGTTGTTGCCATCCTGTACCTGTCCCGCAGGTGTAACGTTCGGATGTACCGATGCTGTGCAGGTGTTGTTACACGTGGTCTGCCACTGCGAGGACGGTCAGCTGTCTGTCCTGTCTCCCTGTAGCACTGTCTTAGGTGTCTCACTGTACAGACATGGCAATTTATTGCCCTGGCCACATCTGCAGTCCTCATGCCTCCTTGCAGCACGCCTAAGGCACGTTCACGCAGATGAGCAGGGACCCTGGACATCTTTCTTTTGGTGTTTTTCAGAGTCGGTAGAAAGGCCTCTTTAGTGTCCTAAGTTTTCATAACTGTGACCTTAATTGCCTACCGTCTGTCTTAACGACCGTTCCACAGGTGCATGTTCATTAATTGTTAATGGTTCATTGAACAAGCATGGGAAACAGTGTTTAAAACCTTTACAATGAAGATCTGTGAAGTTATTTGGATTTTTACAAATGATCTTTGAAAGACAGGTTCCTGAAAAAGGGATGTTTCTTTTTTTTTGCTGAGTTTATTTCTATGCAATACAACATGAGTAAAAGTAACATATTATTATATATTTTTTATTAAATATCGGAAAGTCACCTGTTTTTACCTTAACTTAGTGTTTGGGTGTGCATCGACTAATTAGTTCAGTGAGGTTTTGTAACAGGGGGAGGAGTGATGGTGGTTGAGGGGTCTGAGTGACTCTTAGTAACTGAGAGTGGACCTGAGCCATGACAGAGTCAGTCACTAAGGCACCAGGTTATACCAGACCACACCATCCAAATGATGTCTATGTTAGGTGTGCCAGTATAGGAGCATGGATGGCAGAGCCTAAAGTAACACTGAGGTTGATTGAATATATAGAGTACCCAGCTGATCAAATTGATTTGATGTATTACAACACTGGCATTTCACTAAACTGTTGACAGTATTTTCAATTTATTCATTTAATCAACAATTATATGGTTCAATTGAATTGAAAGCAAGGCTGTAAAAAGGTCACAGATCCCATTTTGAGCGTGTATCCGAAATGCACAAAGCACAGATCTCTGGCAAACCAAGTATCACAACTATTCATGACATGCACTTTTGGACATTTATTTTAGATTTGAACTTTTCTCTCATAATTGTTGTGGTTGTTTCACGTTTACCATATAATATTTTCAATCTTACTTTTAGGGTTTAATTAAGGGCTATACTCAGCTTAAAGGTGGATGTAATATACTGTATAAAAAAACATAACTATAGTCTAAGCAATAAAAAGAACAATAACTAATATTCTCAAACTACGTTGAGAAACGCGACACTTTTCCAAAACATGTTTGTCACTCCACCAACATTTGTCATGTACCTCAGAAGGTGACTACAACAGGTATGTGTCTATATGGTTTGTTAAGAGCCTGCTAACAGCTACAAGCCGATTAAATAAAATGTGTTGTTTTCTCCAGGTTGTCCTGTGCTTTTAATTGGACTGTGAATGTGCACTAATCATGGCTGCTACAGGTGGGCCCCGGAGGACCAGCAGAGTGAGGCCTCGGTTGGTAATTGAAGACAGATACACATTGACAGTCTGTACCTCTATCCAGAGTATGCACGCAATAGTACTCAAGCACGGTAAATTCAAGTGAACATTTGTATCACCTCTCACCTTTGTGTGACTAGCGTGAGAGCATGCTCTTGCATTACAATGACAGCGTGAACCATACATTTTACGAGCGGTAAGAGCATCTGCCTTAACAATAGCTTTCAGGTTGCTCATAGTCATTTATGCTTGTACACTGTTATCAAACACTTACAAGGATGGGTGCAGAGATGGATCATTTCATTTATATATTTAACACAGGGGTAGAAATCAAAGAGGACCTTCATTTTAAATGTTTTAATAAAGATAGTAAGAACCAATCTACAAAAATGCACTGTATGCATTACACAGACCACTTCTCTCTTGGAACACATATGGGTGTGTGTGTGTGAGACAGGTTCAAATGGCTTCAGGCTGGTGGGTATGTTTCTGATTTCCTGAGCTGCCTGCCTGGCGAAGGTAGAGGCTTTGCATGCTGGGGTCACACCTGTAACGTATTTCACACCGAGATCTTTTTTGAGTGGCCACCTGGAGGAGGATATTGCATGTTCACAGTGCATGAACACACAGACGTCCCTCCCAGGTGGAAACAGGTGTTTGTTTTTGTGTTCCTAGGCTTGATACATAACGTATTGTCTTACAGATATTTTAATGACCTTTTCTCACTTCTTAAAAAAAAAGGCCACAGAATAACACCCCCACATTAACTTGTAAATAGTTTTAGAATTAATATGGAAAATGTAAGATAAGGCATTTCTCCATGACGATTGTATCCCACCTAGTCTCCCATCTACCCTCACCTCTAATATAGGCGACAACATGATATTTAGCTTAAAAGGGTTCAATATTTAAATGACCAAAAAAATGAAATTAGTGAATTGGCTTAAAGAGAATCCAAAACATCAAGTGGAACCTTATCCTCACGGTAACAAACAAGAACGAAAAACGTAGGCCGACCTCAGAAGGCATTCTACAATACATTCAATATAAGTGGGTTTCTGCTTCTTGTGGGAAAAACGAATGGTATTTTCAACCCCAAGTTCTGGTAAGCTGGATATTTTTTTTTATTATGGTCAGCTTGGGGCATGTGAATGGAAAGATGGATTATAAGAACGCTGTTTCGATCAGCCACAAACATGCTATAAAATACCAAGCGCACCTGATGCTGCATTCAGTTCTGACAAGTATTAACAGATCTTACTAAAACAAAACACAACAAAATGTGATTCTAAAATCAAGAATGTAAGATAAATAATGTAATCTAGATAGTGTTAATTACACGTGTTATTACTCCTCACAATTAGCCATTTTAAAACTTACTGTACACCTACAATATATAGAGAAATGTGCAATATTTTCTGTTGATTTAAGATAATGTATTAATTATATGAATGAGTAATCTGTTTATGCATGCTGTACGTATGTGTGTGTGTGGGGGGGGGTGGGGGTTGGGGGGGGGGGGGGGACTAAACGGGTCAATTGCTCTGGGCATGCTTAGGCCTATATTCCAAAAGAATGACAGAGGTTTAAACTGGTAACACTAAATGTGATCATTATGCAATATTGTCCTCAGCTGTGTAAACAGAGGGACAAGTTCAGCTGATATGCTGGTACATTGTCTGGAGTGCAGTAATCATGCGTAAACTGTGGACAGTCAATGCAGACACGGGTCTAGTTACTGTCAACACAAACGTTAATATGATTACATTTTAATTAGCGTTAGTCTTGAGCACAGAGCAAAGAAACAAGTGAGTGTGTGTGTGTGTGCGAGAGAGCACGAGAATGAGGGAGGCATTTGATCTAGAGGGGTACAGCATTATTTTCTTGAGATAACCTGTTGTTACACCAGCAATCTTCCCTCTACAAGTATTATCCCCATTTATTGGGACTTTCTATTGAATAAAATAAAGCTAATCATTAAAACATTAAACAAGGAACTGTTCTCTCACAGAACAACATTTTAGTAATATCTAAATATATTCAGGTGAAATAAACTGTTCAAAAATATATTAAATTCAGAGTACTGTAGATTGTCACAGTTCGGGTAATTTGCCTTCAACATATATACTTACATTGTTCATTTCAATGTACATACATTAGATTATGTATTTTCATTGTTCCTTTCATTGTACATACATACATTTGATTTGTTTGAGAATTCCAGTGCATTCACATGAAGGCAAATCACAGTTTGCTGTCCAGTGAGGGTGGAGTCACCTCAACCACCACCTTTCCCACGTTTTTCCCAGCATACATGTAGTCCACAGCCCTAAAGACGGACTCCAGTCCCATGAAACGGCCCTCGGGGGCCATGTCGCCACAGTCCACTTCACACACCAGCTTCCCTTTAGCAAACATCTGCATCATGCTTCCCATCGCCTCCTTGTAGTCTGACAGGAAGTGAGGTAGGAAGAACCCCCTCACGCTAGCTGACTTCTGGAGCAGCTTCATGGGCAGAGTTCCTCCTTTAACAGTTGGGACCCCTGATGCCGTTTGGTACGCTGAGATGAATCCGATCACGATCAGCCTACCCTTATTGGCCAGATTGTTGACCGCCATCTCAAACATTCTGCCACCTATGGACTCGTAGACTACGTCCAGGCCTTGTGGGTACTCTTTGCGCAGCGTGGTGCTCAGGTCCTCGGACGTGTAGTTGATGGGCCTGTCGCAGCCAATGGTCTTTAAGAAGCCAGCCTTTTCATTGGAGGAGCAGGTGCCCACAACGTGGCAGCCGGCCTGTTTGGCGAACTGCACAGCAAACTGTCCTGTGCCACCGGCAGCGGCCGTCACCAGCACCTTCTCGCCCTTCACCAGGTCGCCTAGCCGCTTCATGGCGATATAGGCCGTGGCACCACTTAACAGCAGGGTGAGGAACTCTGGCTTCACTGCGGGTACGGATACGGTCTTGATCATGGGTATCACCTTGTACTCCGCAAAGGCCCCATCGGCAAAGTAGGCCACGGTGTCGCCAATGGTGTAGCGGGCGCTGGCACTCAGGCCGAGTCCGACCACCTCGCCAATGCCCTCGAACCCGGCGTCAAACGGTGGCTTCACCGAAGGGTCGTAGCGGCCTGCTGAGTAGTTGATGTCCGAGGCATTGATTCCAACAAATCTGCATGGAATGGAACAGAGAAGGATAAATATGCGTGAATGACAGTTCAGAATGAGTAACAATTGTTACATAGAATTAAAATCAATTAACATCGGTATAGGATACTTTAGTGATGTTCTTCCGTCGGAATTCTGATAATAACATGATAATATAGTCGGAATTTTGATAATAAGTAACATAGTAGCTCATGTTATAATAACATAAGAGGAGCACTTCAGAATGCCTACAGTCATGTCTGCGAAGGTCAAGATTTCACTTCCAATTTCACTTCCATTCTCTAGGAAATATCTGCGACATCGTTTGGGAAGGAAACATTGGTTTGTTTTGGCAATGATTCCATTTGTCTTGGGAATAAACACCCACCTTACACTGACAGGACGAGGTTGGTATCACAAAACACATTGCATGATGTCACGAGTCATTGTCTTGAGAGACACACAAGAACAAACTGCACTTTTAAATCTGGTATATTTCTTTGCCGTGACATGAAAAAATAAATACAACTGTTTTCATCTCAGTTGATGACATGGAGAGAGAAAAAAATCATTGTGTGAAAGAAATGTATAAATAAATAATTTTCTATCCTCCAGAAGAACCCTTGTTGCGACTCATCATTGTGCATGTCATATTTGCATTTTTAGCACTTAAACGTAACAGCCCGGTTTAGTTACAAATAAATGGCTCCAATTAAATATAGGAAAACATCTAGGTTTGACTATACTTTCCAAATTGCTTTTGCAGCCCTTCTGAATTATTCCGTACCAGTAAATATTTGAACCTGAATCTCTCATAATGGACCAACAGTACTGAAACACCATGCATTAAATAAGAGCAAGTTCACAGGTCAAAACTCAAATGAACTGGGCTGATATTCTTAAAGAGGCTTGATTTAAAAATGTGCAACTTTGAATGCACAATAATCCCGGTCACTGAAACATGATATTAATGCATATCTCAATTTAAGCTCAAAATTAGTCAAGCAAATTCAGGTCAATGATACATAAAAGAAGGCTATATGTGCAATTAAATGACCTTTGACTACAGTAGGCTGTTGTGCAACTGTCTTCCCACCTCAGAGAATTTAACCAAGCAGGCCTTATACAATACAAGGCCGACATTGGCCTAAATGCGGCATCACAGATATTTCTGCTAATTCCCAAGCTCTACATTGAGACCACAGAATTGGCCTTTCTGATGTAGTTATTAACAAATAAATAATAATCCACATCAAGAAAGGTGCCTGAATAACTAGGCCCTTTAACTTCTTTTTTCAGTTGAAGGTGCTTGAGGCCTAGTTGTTAGCTATTCATCAGCTGTGGTCCTGCTGCTAAATGTTGTAATTTTCCAGGCCAACTCATATAATGGAGATTCATTACAGACAACAAACAAAGAATTGGTAAAAAAGAAAGTATAAGGGCATAGGCCTACATTAAAATATAGAACCATTTGTGATGCCATACAGTTTCGGGAGGCAGAGAGGGCAAAGCACATAACCTACCACTGCATCAACAGTTCTTTCATTTTCCCAAGATGAGAGATATTATTTCTCCATGGAAAATGGTATTTATAATTCAATGTTCCACATTTTCAAATGATAAATGACATACAAGACAATACACTTTTATTTATTCTCTAGGTTACTCATAAGAAATTACGCACACAAAACAAACCAGTGAAAAAGTTTTAGGCTACATATGACCATTTCTGCAAATGTTAAAAGCTATTTGATCTTTAGATTATGCTAGTATGTCCTTGGTCTCAACCATAATGCAAGACACTGCCTTTATTTCACTGATCAACTACGCTCTAATAGGCTACACCAGTATTTGAATATATCTTTGACTTAAATTGTAGTAAATAACCGGTTAGATTAAGTAGCCTACATTCCTCTGTTACAGTAACCTGTTAATGTAATCAACATTTGTAAATATCTTGCTTTGAATCAGACAGACATATATTGAGTCTTACGCATTGGTTTTTATGCAGCGGAAAATGATGATCCTGCCGCAGCCCCAAATGCCATGCAAAGCTGTTTCTCCATCTCCTCATCTATTCGTGCGAGTCTATCCCCCCCAATGACTTTCTGTTTGCAGGTTCGTGACGTAAGGAGACAGGACAGAGCGAGATGGATTGATAGACAAATGTAGGGGCGGAACTTGGATATATTTCTCACGTATTTTGCTCGCTCCTGAAATGGTCGCAAGTAAGCTACTAATATCGATGGGGATGGATAAGGCTATTCTAACCGAGGTAAGAGACCCTTTCATAACTTGAAAACAATACCAAATATTGTATCAAAGATATTGGCTCCAAAATGTGCCAAATATTGGAATAGTCTATCCATGGGGTACAGGCTACGCACCCGCGGAAAATGTGAACCTTCTGTATCGAATTTCTAACCAAAACTTACCGATTTCTGACAAGCAAGTCCCCGTCGCCAGGTGTCGGGACTGGAACAGTTTGCAAGGCAACGGCGTCTCTGAAATTCTGGCTAAGCTTCGTTACGACCAGCTTTTTCATGGAGCTCGGTATCGAAGAACCTTTAAAATCCATGAAGTGCGTGGAGTATGACAAATCTATAATGAAGCGGCGCGATACGAAATGAACTCTAGAAAGTGCATCGGTTCCTCTGCACCCCCCGCCGATTACCGAAAACACCCTCTTACCGTTTCTCAACAAGAAAGAGGTGGACATTGCACCAGGGAGGGATTATGTGACAAAGTTCACGGGCACTGGCTGTGCATTGATATCAATATGCTTATCGTTAGCCTATGCTAGGGTTTCTTCACGTAGCAGGGTAGGCCACGCCAATGCAATGATGCATTGCAATTAAAACAATATTATCAGCGCAGTTTTGTCGCATAAGATCAACACGCAATAGCGTGCTTTTGGAATGTTTGCCTTGAAGATAACTAGGCTATAGCACGGCGCAACCTTGTAGCAGCTGTCACTGTAGCGGCTTGTATTCTTTGGAGTCCCTCCCCTTCCTGGACATGACACACTTCCTAGTAAAGGTGAAACAAATCAATCGTAGTCTCAAACATATCCTCGACGATTGTACACAAAAATCCAAAGAATTGCCAATACAGCCAGTGCCAACCACAACCTTTCAAGTTATTAACAAGCACCGTCAAAAAGGCTATTATCTGCAGGATATATTTTCTCCTCAAGCATGCGTAAATTATGGTGCTCTCACATTAGGAAACTTCAGTCCGAATGTTCCAAAAATATGCAAGTCCAAAGCATTGCCATGTTGGGTTTGACATAGGATAGCATTATGTCAGGCAAAATAAAGTTGGTGTGAGTTTATTTCATATGATGATGATGATGAGCTAATTATAGTAATATAGCCTAACCTAGTAACAGTGTTGTAATAATTGACTAATTGCCATAATAACATTCCGCATGAAGTTTATGGATCAATATTTCAAAGCAACATTTTGATATTAGCCTACTGATGCAAGCATTCCTTTGTCAAGTCATTTAAATTTTAATCAGAGGAAAAACAAGACAATTAAGAAGATTGACAGGTGGGTTCTACTGTCAGGGTGACGCTTGTAGCGCGAGGGGAGGAGTAAAAATGAAGCAGGAAAAGCCACTCGATGCGTCTGTCTATCAGTTGAGACTGTCTGAAACGCTTCTCGATTCCCTGCGTTTTCATTTTTTTTCCTCGGAGGAGCAGACGAGACCTCGGTTCACTCCCTGGAGTTTACAGAAGAAAAATTCTCTCCGCGAGGGTGGATGCCTGCACCTTGTTTGTTTCTCTTTAGTCGCAGGCTCCTCACCACGTCAACCACCTGCACATTCCTTGATCGGCGGCTGATAATAATTATTTTCACGACTAGAAATGTAAGTAGAATCCCTAACTTACCACCCCGGCTCAAACTAGAGAGGGGAGAAAAGTATCCGCTGACGGCGAGGCTTGATCCGACTAGGTGGCGTGGTGACGGACTGACATTAACCATCTAATGCCTGTCTATTTTCTCTCAATTCTGCTTTGTTTCAGATCTGAGCTTGAAGCGCAGCCTTCCACGGAAATACATTTCAAAGGTGTTCGCTCACACTGGACTTATTTGTTTACCATCAGTGTTTATTTATTTTGGAGTGAAGGCGGTACAAAGTAGCCCCAACACCGCCATATAGCCCCCTATGGCAGCAGGGGAGTGACTGAAACTTGGCTTCGATGTCTGCCTCTTTTTCTGACACACAGAGATGAGGAAAGATGTTATTTGATAGACATGTTTTCAGCTGGCGAAATTCGTGCATCGTTTTGATATCACAGAAACCCTTTTTTTTCGTTTGTCCTTTATCTTCAGTCATTTGTTTCTATTTGTAGGCCTAAAGGACATATTTAGTTACATTGTGGCCGTTTCAGGTTGCCTGGCATAAGCCCACAATTACAAAAGAAACAAACCATTCTAATAGAAAAAACTGTTGACAGTTATTTCCCGAAAAAAAAAAAGGTTCGGGATGGTTTTTCTCCACTGACAGACTAATTGTTTTGATTCCTGCATGAAAAGTACCGTGGAACGTGACGGTCACTATGCCGAGGAGAAAGCAGCAAGAGCCCAGGCGATCAGCAGGTAAGCACCGGCGCGCACACACACATTCATTTTCACCATCGCTTACTAAATGGAGATCAAATGTTGGACTTTTTTTATTTTATTCACTAAATGTTTTATTTTTCCCTTTTACATTTCTCCTGTTATGCATATGTAATAGCCTAAAAATACGTTTTTTTTTACCTTCAACACATCTTCATTAGTTGACCATTATTATTTTCTATATTGCCATATGATTTCAGTAGACCACGGTACGTTTTGTAGTGACACGATAGGCCTAATGTGTTAACTTGCCAGAAAAGTCGACTACTTAGGTAGCTAGATAAACGAAACGTTAGAGATAGAGTTTCTATTGGGGTCCATTGCAGTGTTAAAGAGCGAGTAATAATGAATAATTGACTCCGAAAGAGGGGGAGAAAAAACTGGCCAGAGCCGGTTTTCTTTCTTTTCGGTTTTATTAGAGGATTGCCATCATTGATTTGATGCGTGATTGATCGCCTGTCATGTGGCAGCCTTTGATCTATTCATCCCTGATAAACATCAATACATCTCTCCATGGAGACACGCATGCTCCTTACCAATCTAGCCACTCAAAGGACAACCCCGGTTGTCTTAAAAAAAGGGAAGGTAAAAAGTTTTCAAAAGGAGGGAAATCCTTATCTCTTTATTGTTTTCCAGAGGAAATACTAGAGGGAAGAAAGAGAAAGAAAGGAAATGGAAGAGGGGGGGGGGGGGTGGAAGTGTTTTGAGGATCACAGAAATGACTAAATCCTAATTAATTAGGGTACCTGAATTAGCCTACCAACAGTAGCCCCCCCCCCCTGGTCTGGGTTAAAGACACGGAGGTTTGCACTTCTTATCCAAATGCACACCCTCCGCTCATCCTACAGAACACTTTACCAATGCAGTCCATGTCTACATCCACAGGACTGTAGTATTTACTATCTAACAACCACGGATAAACCAGATGTCGAAACACAAGGTTGAGGTCTAGTGATTTGGATTTCGACTCTCATCTCTTTTTCAAGCCGGTTTAAACAAATGTAAATGAGTGACAGGGATTTCCACCTCTGTGCTAATGAGGTGCAGCCTTTGAAGTTGGGCACTAACAAGTGGAGTGAACAAAAGACAGTTCTAGAATTTTAAAGAGGTTCTGAAATATGAGGTGTAAAGCGGACCGAACAGGAGGGCCCGGGCAGTGAAGACTTTGAACTCGGCAGGTTTATCATTTTAAATAGGCGCCAAATGACGGGGAGTCAGTCTGGATTGACTGGGAAGACTATTCAACTAGTACTTCTCTCTACAGTTCATACACTTCTGACACACAGTGTTGACTAGCCATCTTATGCTTTATACTCACTGTTGAGTAGCATCTGATTCGTCTCTTGTCTTGTATCACATAAAAAAAAAAAGAAGCTGGGTAGCAGGCTATAGGATCGCATGTAGGCTGTTCCCAACAGATCAGATCTTACATGAAAACATGCCATCACCTTGACCCCTCAACATGGTCCTATTGATCTGCTTGCCTGTCATTGACCGGCTTATACATTATGGCCTTTAATGGTCAATCACAACTTGGCAGACGGGAGTGTTACCATTCTGTTATGATCATGACCATTTGTTGGAAACGACGGCACCCTCCAACCCTCTCCTTTAACATAAATACAGACACACGCTCAACTAAAGCATGATGGTCCAGTGTTTCAATGCTAGCTAGTAGCTACTGAACCATGCCTGGTACTCTGTAGCCTATAAGGAAATAGAGAGGGAGAGTCGAGGTAGTATCGCCATGGTAGTACCATGGTAATAGAGGTTTAGAGAATGAGCACTCAAGTGGTCATCGGGGAAAAGAGGTTGTTGTGAGTTATATTTTCATTGAGAGGGTTGACGCCAGGTTCAACCAAAACAAATGTGGAACCCCAGGGGTACAGGACTGGACATTATAGAGGATGGCTGAACGGAGCACCACGAGGAGACATGTCTGGACAAATGTTATTTGTATTTATTTTTCACTAGTGTCAGGGGTTAGAATAGAGCGACATTTAATATAGGGCCTTTTACGTTCTGTGTGGGTTTGTTTGTGTGTGTGTGAGAACTTTTAACGGTTGTAAATGGGGCCATAGCCGTACAAAAGGCCTTTCCCTGATATACAGTATACGTAGTGTCACGGGAAAACCATAATATCTACTCCTCTTATTTCAGATATCCTGTCATTTAAGGTTAAGATGAGCTACGGTTTGTATCCTACAGAGTATTTAAGGCAGTTGGTAAGAGTGTTTATATGTGTTACTTTGAGGTCTCATTTTGTCCTTGAATATCAGTATCAGTTGATGGTGATGAGGACAGGAGCGATGTAAAAAAGAAAGAGAGAAGAGTGACGTTGTCTTTCATTCAATTGGAAGGTTGTGTGTCTCGGCCAGTCAGAGCTAGTTGTCTGGGGAGAAAAAACATCTCTTTCCCAGGGATAGAGGCTTCTTCATTATCCGAGAGAAAAGGTAAGGTTGCTTCTCTGGGCTTCATTAGAGAAGGCCCCTAATTATCTGTAAACCTGATGGATTTGTGACGGGCCCTAACGATTAATGCTGACAAATTCAGTAAGGTGTCAAGTCCGCATCTGCCTTGATGTAATCAAGTTGATATTATACAGTCCCCATAGCCCCTAGTGCAGTATCAACTCAATTTGCTCGTGCAGGTGACAAATGGACTTTGCTACCTGACTAATCATGTTGGAGGAAACAATGCCTCTTTAATGACCTCCCTAATCCTCCGCCTTTAACGACACAATAAAGGCCAGACGCACCGAACCAAAATCAGCTGCGTCGTCACATGGAGGCTACACTCTGTTTATGTTTATGTTTGTCTTTTTATATAGTCTAATAATACTCCTGCAATTGTCTTTATTAATATCCCATATGATTGTTACTGTGCGTAAGAAGAAAAATGGTCGTTTTGAGGGTTTGTGAAGGTTTATAATGTTGGAAATGTAGCTAAGTTTTCCAGAACATTTTTTGGGTGGGGCCTATTTTTATTTTTTTGTACAAAATTTGGTCAGTGTAAAATGAAATGATAATAGTACGTTAATATGTTTATGCAACATAATTCTAGTATGCAAAGTATAGCTTTTATTTGATGGTACATTGTGTAAACATTTTGAAGCAGCACAGTGAGGGAGAGACACACACACACGCACACACAACACCTTTTCACATCTTCATGTCTAAACCACGTACAGCCCTAGTCTTAATGTGTGGAAAATGTATCTCTCCCGCTCTTGTGTTTAGGGGCCATTCTAGAAACCTGGTAAAAAAAAAATCTCCCAGTATATTTGGAGTGGGTTAAGAAGCCCTGTGCCCTGGGATAAATGGTTTAGCATGCCCCGGGGTCGCTAAGATTACACAACGACCTTTGTGCTCTAACTTGACGATGCTGTTACGTGATATTCTGCCCTCGAAATAATCAGCATGCCGAGATTTATGTGGCCCACTCTGAAATCAACGGCCTGAGGAGGACCGTCTTACACGAGGTGTATTTTTCCATTTTATTTCCCTGTAGTTGTCTGCCAAAAATATATTTTGGGAGTAATCTGAAAACTATATTAATCTGGAAGCCCGGAGAACATAAAGATTTGTTTTTGGAGGTGCGTGCAAATGTAGTGGACTATTTAGTCAAGGTCAAGGAAATGTTAAGCGATTTAATGTTTCACACGCTTTCTCTGAAGTCGACCGAGACATCAACGTTTGTCGTCGTTAGAATTGTGTGTTTTCGCCCACATCTAACGTTTCTAAGGAAATGTGAATAGGACATTTGTGAGTGCAAAGATATATCTAAATGCCTCTTAATAGGAACATGTGTGTGCTGTTGTGTGTGTGTGTGTTTTGGTGGAATAAATGCTGATGCTAGAGTGCTACAAGAGTAGTCGTTGTAGCACTCTAGCGTCTCCCTTCTGTTGGGCCCTGCGTTTTAGAGTATGTGAGAGGGCAGTACATTGACACTCTGTTTACCATATGAGTAACACAAGGACTCCAAGCTAACTAGGACACACAAACGTCACATACGTATCACTAATGTACAGTGATATACAGTAGGGGGGGTTTCTGTGCTGTGTGTGTGTGTGTGTGTGTGTAACTGAGTGTGTGTTTGGCGGTCAGGCTCTCTTCTCTCTGCTTCACCAGAGGTTACTTTAATTGGAGCGCCTGTGTCGTTAGCAGGTGGCATCGATTTCTTTCGTCGATAGCCAGTTTTGCTCTTCTGCCACCCTCTGAGACTAATAGTTAAATTTGCATCTGGGAATTGAGCCAGTCAAAGGTCAAACATGCTCAGCTCTTTTTTTTTATGCCTTCAGTCGCCCAACCTCTACTGCCATAGCTGGAGTTGTGTGTGTGTGTGTGTTTAGTAGTCACAACTATATTTAGGATATAAGGCATATGAGAGTAGGTGCCTTTGGGAATATTTTTTGTAAGTGTTTAAGCTATACAACCATACATATATATTTTTGTACGCATCCAGTACTGTATGTGTGAAGCTAAGGATACATTTCATATAATGTTTAAGCTCGTCTTATCTTTCTCTTTCTTTCTCATTCTTTCACTAAGCTGCCCTCGGGGCACGAAGCTACCATCAGAAGAGTGTCGCCCTCTCTGCACTGTAGACACACACACACACACACTGTGGCACGGTGGGAGGTCATAATGGGGGTGGCTTAGTATGATGGGAAATCGTATCATTAAAGCAGCCAGATGTGCTTTGTGGCTCGGGAGCAAAATGTCTCTCGGAGTGGGGTTGTGGGACAGAAAAGAAAAGAACGTCAAACATAGAGAAGAAGGCAACCCTCTGGGATTGGATTCACTAGTCCAGTCCTCTCGGTTTGCTTGGTCACCGTTATTATAGTTTTAACTACTTTTTATTTGATTTTACATGAAAGTATTGTAGTCATGTTATTTATATGGAATTTTAATTGGATTGAGAACGAGAGTAAAATGCAGCAACAGTAACTGTACTAATAAATATTTAAGTGAGTTTGTGTTTTCTTTTGATGTTAAAGTCACGTTTTGTTACACACGTTATTCCGTAGATAGTGTTTAATGCTGAGTAGGCTTATTGTATTCCGTATAGTAGTTACAGTGGGTCTAGGTGGTTTTAACAGCAAATTATTGTAAAATTGTGCGGCTTTATTCGGTTCATAATTTGAGAGAAGTCAATAACATGAAAATGTAGTGAAGTAAAGTATTCTATTTCCAGTGAGTACATTTGTTCTCTTGATCAGCGGTAGTGTTCCTCCTCGAGAGGCTTGGCAGTGCTATGGGATGTCTGTAGCAGCCAAATTGAACATGTTTCTGCAATCAATAAAAGATGAGCAATTACAGAATATTTTGTCTAATAAGTATTTAAATTTCTCTGCACAGAAAAACATGTAGCTTACCCACTCATTACATCAGTTAGCAGGGGACGACACGGAGAACGGGAGGCACGCGCTTTGATGCCAACAAACAAACAGACAAACGAGATGGGCCTACTACAGAGGAGCCGATCCCTACCCAGGGACACCCTCGCGCTCATCCTCCTCCCTCTTTCTGTTTCTCTCACGTCCATCTTATCTCTCTCCCCCTGTCTTTCTTGCCCCCTCCCTCTTCCTAACATGTATCCCTCACACTCTCCCTCCCCCCCCTATCTTACTAGCTCAAATATCTCTCTCTCATTGTGTCTTCTACTCTTTTCCCAACATCAAAGCTCTCCGAAACCTCTGAATAGGAACATGCGTGTGCTGTTGTGTGTGTGTTTTGATGGAATACATGCTGATACCAAAGGTAGTCGTTGTAGCACTCTGGTGTCTCCCTTCTGTTGGGCCCTGTGTTTAGAGTATGTGAGAGGGCAGTACTCAAACCCCCTTAAGATAGCCTTAAAAAAAAAAAAACGTAAAAAAAAACTTTTTCAAACAAAGCAGTATGTAGATCGGCGGCAAAACGCAGGGGAGCGAAAGAACGAAAGACAAGGGGGTGAGGAGGAGAGGAAAGAAGAAGAGGGGATAGCTACTAGCTAGGCAGGCAGCAACAGGGCTGGAGGGGGGCAGTTCCACAGGACGGGTATTAAAGCTGACAGATGAACGGGACGATGGACAAATTCTCCTGCAGCAGCTGTGACTGCCGCCATTATCCTGACAGGTGTCAATTAAGAATTACTGCCGGGTGGAGTGGGCCAGGGCGACCCCTCCTCTCTCGCCCAGCTGTCGGCTTGTGAAAGAAATAACACTTTACCCGTGTCACTTTGGTTAGCCCCCCTAGCAGTAGACCCCCGAAAACAAGGGGCGGCGTCGAGCGTGCCAATCGATAAAGTGCTGCATTTGTAATTATTGCGCCCTTCGGTCCGTGGAGGGCTGTGGCACCCGATGGGTGATGTTAGCCAGAGATAAGGACTTCCCATGATCCTCCTCTTCACCAGACCTCACCAAGGTAGTTGGGAGAGGGGTGTGTTGAGGGATATGTGTCGGGCCGGGTGGCCTCTATCCTGTGTGGAGTACCTGTGAGGCCAAAGTCAGATTGGCAAACCTTCCCTCTGACAGAGCGACCAAACCTCCTCGCCATCTATTTCATTGACCCCCCCCCCCCCCCCCTCCTCTCCCACTCCACCCCCTCTCTCTATTTCAGGACAGGCTAATCTCAGTCGCACACATTGTAAAGTGGCTAGCTCTGTTCAATGAGTGAGAAAATGAACACTTGTCATTGGCAGTCGTGGAGGCTTACTTCCTCCCTAAATGATGCTTTAACTCACATCTAACACACACCCCACTGCTCGTCCCAATCCATTTCACTATGGTTGGTGTGTGTGTGTGCGTGTGTGTGTGTGTGTGTGTGTGTGTGTGTGTGTGTGTGTGTGTGTGTGTGTGTGTGTGTGTGTGTGTGTGTAGAAAAAATAAAGTAAAAGAAACAGATTTTCTCCCAACTGTTGGCAGGAGTTTAGTTGAGTGTGAGTGTACAGTAGTTGGATGTTTGAAAGACAGGTAGGGAGGAAGTCATTCTGAGATACTGCTTCCACCACATCATTACTGAGGGCGTTGCTGGGAGTTGTAGGAAATGATGTCATCGGCATGACTGGAAAAATGCCCTCTTCACTGACTATGCTCAGCTCTTGCAGTAGGGGTTGCAGAGAAGTGTGTCGTTTGTCATTGGGATAGTTTAGCTGGAGGTGTGTGTGTGTGTGTGTGTGTTTTGCCTGCATGCGTGAGAGGAGAACATAGATAAAAGTGGGAGCTGAACAGTATGACTGTAGGTGTGTGAATGTCATTTTGTATTGTACCACATCTACTACATTCTGAATGATTGTTTTTCCAACGGAAATACATTTGATCACAACACAGTCTCATACACTTTCGTTGAGAGAGTGAGTATGTATCACATACATATTACATAGCATTATCAAACCAATTAAACACCTAGTATGGGATATAGAATATTAATATGCTAAAACCATTTATAAACAGCCTTCATGGAATAGACAATCGGTGACAGAAGAGAAGTATTAGAAGAGAGCTGAGAACTCTGGGAATATTCAGTTATGGAGATTTACATGCTCACGTGGGAGTTGTTTCTTAGGAAATTCCTCCCTAGAAATCATTTGCCATAAAAAAAAAAATAACTGGGAAAGAGACGATACTATCAGTGTTATTTTTCCATTCTGTTGTATTTGCATATCTCGTTGTTTTAAATAAGGCTTCCCTCCAAGTGAAATGCTGGCTTTTTATAGCCCCTGTGCTTCACCTTTTCCTACTCAGGCCTTCCCCTCCTCTCTCTCTCTCTCTCTCTCCCCCCCTCCCATTTCTCACACTGGCCCCAGACTGCTCCAAGCTATTATCAAACTTGCGTTTTATTCCATATTCCATCCCCATGCAAATCGGATGTGCTCTCTCTTATCACTTCCCCCCCCCCCCAAACGGTTGTGTGTAATCAAAGTAAGCGGCAGAGCTAAAGGGAAGCAGCGCTTCGCGCCGAGATGGATGGAGGGATTAAATATTAACCGGATGCGGCTGACTTAAGGCAGTGTTTTACATAGCAGCTCACGTCGCGGAGGTCTGCCATGCATTGATCCCCTCGCCCGGCGCCGTTACCCGTTTGGCAGCAGAGTCACATAATTTTTTTTTACCATCATCTTTTCCAGCGGCCAGCCTAGGCAGGGGAGGGTGCGAGGTACAACCCCCCCCCCCTCGCCTGCTCTTAAAGGGGTAGGTGAGATGGATGATAGCAATTTGAAATGTTGTTTGTGTGTGTGATCATGGAGATTGTTTTATTATTACCACAGTATAACCACTGGGATGATTCATTGAGGCAAACACACAGCGTACGGAGGCTCAGCGAGCAGAGGTACCGGGAACCACAGAAATAGAATTACTAGATGGGATGAAGCCCCTCAAACTAAGGCACTTTGACTCAAATCAGTCTATTTCTATTGCTAGGACTTTCAGCCACGCTGGGCCAATTACAGTGGGGCAAAAAAGTATTTAGTCAGCCACCAATTGTGCAAGTTCTCCCACTTAAAAAGATGAGAGAGGCCGGTAATTTTCATCATAGGTACACTTCAACTATGACCGACAAAATGAGGGAAAAAAATCAGGAAAATCACATTGTAGGATTTTTTATGAATTTATTTGCAAATTATGGTGGAAAATAAGTATTTGGTCACCTACAAACAAGCAAGATTTCTGGCTCACAGACCTGTAACTTCTTCTTTAAGAGGCTCCTCTGTCCTCCACTCGTTACCTGTATTAATGGCACCTGTTTGAAGTTGTTATCAGTATAAAAGACACCTGTCCACAACCTCAAACAGTCACATTCCAAACTCCACTATGGCCAAGACTAAAGAGCTGTCAAAGGACACCAGAAACAAAATTGTAGACCTGCACCAGGCTGGGAGGACTGAATCTGCAATAGGTAAGCAGCTTGGTTTGAAGAAATCAACTGTGGGAGCAATTATTGGGAAATGGAAGACATACAAGACCACTGATAATCTCCCTCGATCTGGGGCTTCACGCAAGATCTCACCCCGTGGGGTCAAAATGATCACAAGAACGGTGAGCAAAAATCACAGAACCACACGGGGGGACCTAGTGAATGACCTGCAGAGAGCTGGGACCAAAATAACAAAGCCTACCATCAGTAACACACTACGCCGCCAGGGACTCAAATCCTGCAGTGCCAGATGTGTCACCCTGCTTAAGCCAGTACATGTCCAGGCCCGTCTGAAGTTTGCTAGAGAGCATTTGGATGATCCAGAAGAAGATTGGGAGAATGTCATATGGTCAGATAAAACCAAAATATAACTTTTTGTTAAAAACTCAACTTGTCGTGTTTGGAGGACAAAGAATGCTGAGTTGCATCCAAAGAACACCATACCTACTGTGAAGGATGGGGGTGGAAACATCATGCTTTGGGGCTGTTTTTATGCAAAGGGACCAGGACGACTGATCCGTGTAAAGGAAAGAATGAATGGGGCCATGTATCGTGAGATTTTGAGTGAAAACCTCCTTCCATCAGCAAGGGCATTGAAGATGAAACGTGGCTGGGTCTTTCAGCATGACAATGATCACAAACACACCGCCCGGGCAATGAAGGAGTGGCTCTGTAAGAAGCATTTCAAGGTCCTGGAGTGGCCTAGCCAGTCTCCAGATCTCAACCCCATAGAAAATCTTTGGAGGGAGTTGAAAGTCCATGTTGCCCAGCAACAGCCCCAAAACATCACTGCTCTAGAGGATATCTGCATGGAGGAATGGGCCAAAATACCAGCAACAGTGTGTGAAAACCTTGTGAAGACTTACAGAGACTTACAGTTTGACCTCTGTCATTGCCAACAAAGGGTATATAACAAAGTATTGGGATAAACTTTTGTTATTGACCAAATACTTATTTTCCACCATAATTTGCAAATTAATTCATAAAAAATCCTACAATGTGATTTTCTGGATTTTTTTTCTTCTCATTTTGTCTGTCATAGTTGAAGTGTACCTATGATGAAAATTACAGGCCTCTCTCATCTTTAAGTGGGAGAACTTGCACAATTGGTGGCTGACTAAATACTTTTTGCCCCACTGTATGTGTATTTAGGGTTCTGCTTAGCCTCCCATGATCAACCGAGGAGTCCAACACTGTGGACTGTGTCGTTTCGCGACCTGCCCCTGTACAGTCGCTTATATACGCACTCTGAACTGTGCGACTAGCATACACTGGCCTTTTTGTTTCATTTTTTTTCTCTATTTCCTTTCCCCACCACTTCCTCTTCTGTAATTAAAAGTGACCCCCCCCCCCAAAAAAAACTAAACAAAAACAAAATGTTAACAATGGCCTCAGTGTGTTTGTAACCGCAACACACTGGACATATGAATGACGTTATGCTAGCTAAAGGCAACAGTGGTTGTAGGGTCGGTCAGTGTTGGTGCCTCATGGTAAAACAGCCGCTATGTGGCGGGTCACACAGGCATGCTATGCTGTTAGCAGTGCTGCTACGGGTGTGTGGGGTCAGTCTCAGTAGTGTTGCTCAGGAATTGTGTTTGTGTGCTTAGGCATTGTTTGATTCTCTCTCTCGCTCTCTGTGTGTGTGCGCGCCTGTGTGTGTGTGTGTGTGTGAAGGCCCTCGGGTATTTATAAATGCAGTGTCGGTCCTGTGGTGGAGCGTTGCAGCCCCATAGTCACTGAAGGAGGAGGTCAAACATGGCAAGGGGCTCATCACTCAGCCCTAATGATGCCTTGTTTTCCCGCCCCTCTCCCTGCTAGCACCCAGCCAGAGTGCACATCTGACGGGGTCATCCGTGGGTCACGACCCCCAAGGTGGCCGCCCGGGCCCTCTCACTAGACGACTCTTGTTTTTGTTTGCCCTCTCTCTCTCTCTCTCTCTGTCTCTCTCTTTCTCTCTGTCTGTGTGTCTGTGTGTGCTTTAACTATCTATTCTCTCTCTCTCTCTCTCTTTCTCTCTGTCTGTGTGTGCTTTAACTATCTATTCTCTCTCTCTCTCTCTCTCTCTCTCTCTCTCTCTCTCTCTCTCTCTCTCTCTCTCTGTGCTTTAGACTATCTATTCTCTCTCTCTCCCTCCCCCCTCAGTCAAAGTAGCTGGTCCCCATAGCAACACATTGTGAACTCTTTTAATGTTGTAGTGGTTCAGTGGACCAATAATGTGTGGAATCCGTGTTGATGAATACCCTGTGTTGGTGCCTGTAATCTGGTCCTCTCCTATTCCTCATTCCTGACATTTCTGACAAGACACACTAACTGATCTCTTATCAGTCTCTTCTCACTCTACCTCATCATTCAGGAAGGATGTCAAAGGATCCCTCTGCATTATCTGGCTGTCTTTGTTTTCAGTCAACCACATGGTTGGATGGTATGTCCTGAAATACTGATCCTGAATCAGTCAATATTTTAAGTTTATTCCCACCCACTTTGTTTTTCTGTACTGGCTTTTGGTCGCATGACGATTGAGAGGTGACACTCAAACATTTCCTCTGTCACAGCTGATTCAAACTATGGGGTTTGTTGGCTGTCAAATCTCCTGAGAACTGATAACAGGTCAGCCGTTAGAGAGCGAGAGATAGAGAGGGAGGGAGGGAGGGAGAGTTGCCTCACATGCTGCTGTGTGGGTGGCGTACGCAGTCGAAGGGTCAGTGGAGTGCTGTGATAGGCTAATCTAACAGGAAGGGAGGGTCGGCCATGTCTCACAGAGCTCTTAATTGGCTGTGCTCGATTTCTCTTCGAAATGTCATCTCATCACCCCCCCCCCCCCCCCAAACTATTTTGGAGTATGATCGTCAAACAGATACACAGAGCTATTAGTTATTGCATGCGGTGTATATTCATTCTGTGGGATCAAGTTCATTACAGCGTTGTCCTTTACATAGACAGATGCATGACAGATGACCCAGTAGGGAGACAGTCATCCTGAATAACCGGAATGTGCTAAGGCCCCGCTATGTTCATACCTTGTTTACTTCCTCACTGTCATAAATCTTCGATTCACCTCAGACGCTGCAGTGCCCTTCCTCGAGTTACTAGATTAGTACATCATTATAAGCTGTGTCATTGTGTGAGTGAGAACCAAACCAGGCCCCAAGCTAGCTGTCTCTGAGCATGCCTGTGTCAGGGAAAGAGAGAAGGGAGAAGAGCAGGGGGGTGGGGGGGTGGGGGGGGGGGAAGAAAAGGAGGCGGCTTACTGGGCTAAAGAACCTAAATCCTCGTAAAAAAAAGAACATGCACTCGGCCCAGGACAAGAGAGAGGTAGAGAGAGAGAGAGAGGAGGGAAAGAAGTTGATTTCCCTTTTCAGCAGAGCCATACATCACAGGGCCTCCCAGCTGCAGTGTCACGGGCTGACAGAATGACATGTGTCATTTATCAAAGGGGCCAGGCCGGGGCCTTGGGAAACGTGCACCACAAAGCCTGAGAGAGTTCATTCCAACGCTCACCCCCCCCACCCCCACCCTCTACGTCTCCACTCCGCCCCCGCCGTTCTCTCTCTTTCCTCACCCCTTCGCTCTCCTCGCTTCGCCTGGTGCCAAAAAAAGGCCCTGTAATGTTTTCTGTCTTCCCAACACTGCACTACACACACACACACACACACACACACACACAGGGGTCCTGCCTGTACTCAGCTGTGGAGTGTCTCACTGTAACTCCTCAGGGGGCTGTTGCTGTTGTTGTTCAAGGCTTAGAGCACTGTTACTAGTGCTAAGCATGGTTTGGCCCTGCCTGCCCCCCTTCCTCCCACATCATTCTTCGCTGTAGTCACTAACATACTAGTAACTACTTATGTTACTTTTTTTTTTTTGTCTCTTGTTCTGGTCTACAACATCGTCTCCCAGTATCTCGTTTTGCTATGTGTTTGTTTAGGTCCGTGTGTGTGTATTTCTGTGCCTCCGTGTGTTTACATCTGTGTGTGTGTTTCTGTGCGTCCGTGTGTTTACGTCTGTGTGTGTGTTTGTTGTGTGTCACTCGTTACCTGCTGTTGCCGGAGTTGTTTGACAGAGTGATTATCTCCTACCCAGGCTGTCATCCCCCAGTGAGGTCCTTGGGGTTAGCAGCACTACCAAACGCCTCACCCCTACCCCCCCTTCTACCCCCACCGGCCACCCCAACAGGGGTTAGAACACCATCACCAGGCGCCTCCTGAATCAATAAACACACTCACCCTGGTGTGGCAGGGACACGGAGCACCAGACAGGGCTTAGGTGTCTGCTCTCCTCTTTCTTTCTTTCTATCTCTCTCTCCTATCTTTCTGTTATTTATGTATCTCTCTCTCTCTCTCTCTCTCTCCTATCTTTCTGTTATTTATGTATGTTATCTCTCTCTCTCTCTCCT
>NC_034186.2:53579622-53600215 GCF_002021735.2 Oncorhynchus kisutch | reverse complement strand
GCTGCCTGCCTGGCGAGGTAGAGGCTTTGCATGCTGGGGTCACACCTGTAACGTATTTCACACCGAGATCTTTTTGAGTGGCCACCTGGAGGAGGATATTGCATGTTCACAGTGCATGAACACACAGACGTCCCTCCCAGGTGGAAACAGGTGTTTGTTTTTGTGTTCCTAGGCTGATACATAACGTATTGTCTTACAGATATTTTAATGACCTTTTCTCACTTCTTAAAAAAAAGGCCACAGAATAACACCCCCACATTAACTTGTAAATGTTTTAGAATTAATATGGAAAATGTAAGATAAGGCATTTCTCCATGACGATTGTATCCCACCTAGTCTCCCATCTACCCTCACCTCTAATTAGGCGACAACATGATATTTAGCTTAAAAGGGTTCAATATTTAAATGACCAAAAAAATGAAATTAGTGAATTGGCTTAAAGAGATCCAAAACATCAAGTGGAACCTTATCCTCACGGTAACAAACAAGAACGAAAAACGTAGGCCGACCTCAGAAGGCATTCTACAATACATTCAATATAAGTGGGTTTCTGCTTCTTGTGGGAAAAACGAATGGTATTTTCAACCCCAAGTTCTGGTAAGCTGGATATTTTTTTTTATTATGGTCAGCTTGGGGCATGTGAATGGAAAGATGGATTATAAGAACGCTGTTTCGATCAGCCACAAACATGCTATAAAATACCAAGCGCACCTGATGCTGCATTCAGTTCTGACAAGTATTAACAGATCTTACTAAAACAAACAAAACACAAATGTGATTCTAAAATCAAGAATGTAAGATAAATAATGTAATCTAGATAGTGTTAATTACACGTGTTATTACTCCTCACAATTAGCCATTTTAAAACTTACTGTACACCTACAATATATAGAGAATGTGCAATATTTTCTGTTGATTTAAGATAATGTATTAATTATATGAATGAGTAATCTGTTTATGCATGCGTACGTATGTGTTGTGTGGGGGGGGGGTGGGGGTTGGGGGGGGGGGGGGGGACTAAACGGGTCAATTGCTCTGGGCATGCTTAGGCCTATATTCCAAAAGAATGACAGAGGTTTAAAACTGGTAACACTAAATGTGATCATTATGCAATATTGTCCTCAGCTGTGTAAACAGAGGGACAAGTTCAGCTGATATGCTGGTACATTGTCTGGAGTGCAGTAATCATGCGTAAACTGTGGACAGTCAATGCAGACACGGGTCTAGTTACTGTCAACACAAACGTTAATATGATTACATTTTAATTAGCGTTAGTCTTGAGCACAGAGCAAAGAAACAAGTGAGTGTGTGTGTGTGTGCGAGAGAGCACGAGAATGAGGGAGGCATTTGATCTAGAGGGGTACAGCATTATTTTCTTGAGATACTGTTGTTTACACCAGCAATCTCCCTCTACAAGTATTATCCCCATTTATTGGGACTTTCTATTGAATAAAATAAAGCTAATCATTAAAACATTAAACAAGGAACTGTTCTCTCACAGAACAACATTTAGTAATATCTAAATATATTCAGGTGAAATAAACTGTTCAAAATATATTAAATTCAGAGTACTGTAGATTGTCACAGTTCGGGTAATTTGCCTTCAACATATATACTTACATTGTTCATTTCAATGTACATACATTAGATTATGTATTTTCATTGTTCCTTTCATTGTACATACATACATTTGATTTGTTTGAGAATTCCAGTGCATTCACATGAAGGCAAATCACAGTTTGCTGTCCAGTGAGGGTGGAGTCACCTCAACCACCACCTTTCCCACGTTTTTCCCAGCATACATGTAGTCCACAGCCCTAAAGACGGACTCCAGTCCCATGAAACGGCCCTCGGGGGCCATGTCGCCACAGTCCACTTCACACACCAGCTTCCCTTTAGCAAACATCTGCATCATGCTTCCCATCGCCTCCTGTAGTCTGACAGGAAGTGAGGTAGGAAGAACCCCCTCACGCTAGCTGACTTCTGGAGCAGCTTCATGGGCAGAGTTCCTCCTTTAACAGTTGGGACCCCTGATGCCGTTTGGTACGCTGAGATGAATCCGATCACGATCAGCCTACCCTTATTGGCCAGATTGTTGACCGCCATCTCAAACATTCTGCCACCTATGGACTCGTAGACTACGTCCAGGCCTTGTGGGTACTCTTTGCGCAGCGTGGTGCTCAGGTCCTCGGACGTGTAGTTGATGGGCCTGTCGCAGCCAATGGTCTTTAAGAAGCCAGCCTTTTCATTGGAGGAGCAGGTGCCCACAACGTGGCAGCCGGCCTGTTTGGCGAACTGCACAGCAAACTGTCCTGTGCCACGGCAGCGGCCGTCACCAGCACCTTCTCGCCCTTCACCAGGTCGCCTAGCCGCTTCATGGCGATATAGGCCGTGGCACCACTTAACAGCAGGGTGAGGAACTCTGGCTTCACTGCGGGTACGGATACGGTCTTGATCATGGGTATCACCTTGTACTCCGCAAGGCCCCATCGGCAAAGTAGGCCACGGTGTCGCCAATGGTGTAGCGGGCGCTGGCACTCAGGCCGAGTCCGACCACCTCGCCAATGCCCTCGAACCCGGCGTCAAACGGTGGCTTCACCGAAGGGTCGTAGCGGCCTGCTGAGTAGTTGATGTCCGAGGCATTGATTCCAACAAATCTGCATGGAATGGAACAGAGAAGGATAAATGGCGTGAATGACAGTTCAGAATGAGTACAATTGTTACATAGAATTAAAATCAATTAACATCGGTATAGGATACTTTAGTGATGTTCTTCTTCGTTCCGGAAATCTGATAATAACATGATAATATAGTCGGAATTTTGATAATAAGTAACATAGTAGCTCATGTTATAATAACATAAGAGGAGCACTTCAGAATGCCTACAGTCATGTCTGCGAAGGTCAAGATTTCTTCTTCCAATTTCACTTCCATTCTCTAGGAAATATCTGCGACATCGTTTGGGAAGGAAACATTGGTTTGTTTTGGCAATGATTCCATTTGTCTTGGGAATAAACACCCACCTTACACTGACAGGACGAGGTTGGTATCACAAACACATTGCATGATGTCACGAGTCATTGTCTTGAGAGACCACACAAGAACAAACTGCACTTTTAAATCTGGTATATTTCTTTGCCGTGACATGAAAAAATAAATACAACTGTTTTCATCTCAGTTGATGACATGGAGAGAGAAAAAAATCATTGTGTGAAAGAAATGTATAAATAAATAATTTTCTATCCTCCAGAAGAACCCTTGTTGCGACTCATCATTGTGCATGTCATATTTGCATTTTTAGCACTTAAACGTAACAGCCCGGTTTAGTTACAAATAAATGGCTCCAATTAAATATAGGAAAACATCTAGGTTTGACTATACTTTCCAAATTGCTTTTGCAGCCCTTCTGAATTATTCCGTACCAGTAAATATTTGAACCTGAATCTCTCATAATGGACCAACAGTACTGAAACACCATGCATTAAATAAGAGCAAGTTCACAGGTCAAAACTCAAATGAACTGGGCTGATATTCTTAAAGAGGCTTGATTTAAAAATGTGCAACTTTGAATGCACAATAATCCCGGTCACTGAAACATGATATTAATGCATATCTCAATTTAAGCTCAAATTAGTCAAGCAAATTCAGGTCAATGATACATAAAAGAAGGCTATATGTGCAATTAAATGACCTTTGACTACAGTAGGCTGTTGTGCAACTGTCTTCCCACCTCAGAGAATTTAACCAAGCAGGCCTTATACAATACAAGGCCGACATTGGCCTAAATGCGGCATCACAGATATTTCTGCTAATTCCCAAGCTCTACATTGAGACCACAGAATTGGCCTTTCTGATGTAGTTATTAACAAATAAATAATAATCCACATCAAGAAAGGTGCCTGAATAACTAGGCCCTTTAACTTCTTTTTCAGTTGAAGGTGCTTGAGGCCTAGTTGTTAGCTATTCATCAGCTGTGGTCCTGCTGCTAAATGTTGTAATTTTCCAGGCCAACTCATATAATGGAGATTCATTACAGACAACAACAAAGAATTGGTAAAAAAGAAAGTATAAGGGCATAGGCCTACATTAAAATATAGAACCATTTGTGATGCCATACAGTTTCGGGAGGCAGAGAGGGCAAAGCACATAACCTACCACTGCATCAACAGTTCTTTCATTTTCCCAAGATGAGAGATATTATTTCTCCATGGAAAATGGTATTTATAATTCAATGTTCCACATTTTCAAATGATAAATGACATACAAGACAATACACTTTTATTTATTCTCTAGGTTACTCATAAGAAATTACGCACACAAAACAAACCAGTGAAAAAGTTTTAGGCTACATATGACCATTTCTGCAAGTTAAAAGCTATTTGATCTTTAGATTATGCTAGTATGTCCTTGGTCTCAACCATAATGCAAGACACTGCCTTTATTTCACTGATCAACTACGCTCTAATAGGCTACACACCAGTATTTGAATATATCTTTGACTTAAATTGTAGTAAATAACCGGTTAGATTAAGTAGCCTACATTCCTCTGTTACAGTAACCTGTTAATGTAATCAACATTTGTAAATATCTTGCTTTGAATCAGACAGACATATATTGAGTCTTACGCATTGGTTTTTATGCAGCGGAAAATGATGATCCTGCCGCAGCCCCAAATGCCATGCAAAGCTGTTTCTCCATCTCCTCATCTATTCGTGCGAGTCTATCCCCCCCAATGACTTTCTGTTTGCAGGTTCGTGACGTAAGGAGACAGGACAGAGCGAGATGGATTGATAGACAAATGTAGGGCGGAACTTGGATATATTTCTCACGTATTTTGCTCGCTCCTGAAATGGTCGCAAGTAAGCTACTAATATCGATGGGGATGGATAAGGCTATTCTAACCGAGGTAAGAGACCCTTTCATAACTTGAAAACAATACCAAATATTGTATCAAAGATATTGGCTCCAAAATGTGCCAAATATTGGAATAGTCTATCCATGGGGTACAGGCTACGCACCCGCGGAAAATGTGAACCTTCTGTATCGAATTTCTAACCAAAACTTACCGATTTCTGACAAGCAAGTCCCCGTCGCCAGGTGTCGGGACTGGAACAGTTTGCAAGGCAACGGCGTCTCTGAAATTCTGGCTAAGCTTCGTTACGACCAGCTTTTTCATGGAGCTCGGTATCGAAGAACCTTTAAAATCCATGAAGTGCGTGGAGTATGACAAATCTATAATGAAGCGGCGCGATACGAAATGAACTCTAGAAAGTGCATCGGTTCCTCTGCACCCCCCGCCGATTACCGAAAACACCCTCTTACCGTTTCTCAACAAAAGAAGAGGTGGACATTGCACCAGGGAGGGATTATGTGACAAAGTTCACGGGCACTGGCTGTGCATTGATATCAATATGCTTATCGTTAGCCTATGCTAGGGTTTCTTCACGTAGCAGGGTAGGCCACGCCAATGCAATGATGCATTGCAATTAAAACAATATTATCAGCGCAGTTTTGTCGCATAAGATCAACACGCAATAGCGTGCTTTTGGAATGTTTGCCTTGAAGATAACTAGGCTATAGCACGGCGCAACCTTGTAGCAGCTGTCACTGTAGCGGCTTGTATTCTTTGGAGTCCCTCCCCTTCCTGGACATGACACACTTCCTAGTAAAGGTGAAACAAATCAATCGTAGTCTCAAACATATCCTCGACGATTGTACACAAAAATCCAAAGAATTGCCAATACAGCCAGTGCCAACCACAACCTTTCAAGTTATTAACAAGCACCGTCAAAAAGGCTATTATCTGCAGGATATATTTCTCCTCAAGCATGCGTAAATATGGTGCTCTCACATTAGGAAACTTCAGTCCGAATGTTCCAAAAATATGCAAGTCCAAAGCATTGCCATGTTGGGTTTGACATAGGATAGCATTATGTCAGGCAAAATAAAGTTGGTGTGAGTTTATTTCATATGATGATGATGATGAGCTAATTATAGTAATATAGCCTAACCTAGTAACAGTGTTGTAATAATTGACTAATTGCCATAATAACATTCCGCATGAAGTTTATGGATCAATATTTCAAAGCAACATTTTGATATTAGCCTACTGATGCAAGCATTCCTTTGTCAAGTCATTTAAATTTTAATCAGAGGAAAAACAAGACAATTAAGAATTGACAGGTGGGTTCTACTGTCAGGGTGACGCTTGTAGCGCGAGGGGAGGAGTAAAAATGAAGCAGGAAACCACTCGATGCGTCTGTCTATCAGTTGAGACTGTCTGAAACGCTTCTCGATTCCCTGCGTTTTCATTTTTTTTCCTCGGAGGAGCAGACGAGACCTCGGTTCACTCCCTGGAGTTTACAGAAGAAAAATTCTCTCCGCGAGGGTGGATGCCTGCACCTTGTTTGTTTCTCTTTAGTCGCAGGCTCCTCACCACGTCAACCACCTGCACATTCCTTGATCGGCGGCTGATAATAATTATTTTCACGACTAGAAATGTAAGTAGAATCCCTAACTTACCACCCCGGCTCAAACTAGAGAGGGGAGAAAAGTATCCGCTGACGGCGAGGCTTGATCCGACTAGGTGGCGTGGTGACGGACTGACATTAACCATCTAATGCCTGTCTATTTTCTCTCAATTCTGCTTTGTTTCAGATCTGAGCTTGAAGCGCAGCCTTCCACGGAAATACATTTCAAAGGTGTTCGCTCACACTGGACTTATTTGTTTACCATCAGTGTTTATTTATTTTGGAGTGAAGGCGGTACAAAGTAGCCCCAACACCGCCATATAGCCCCCTATGGCAGCAGGGGAGTGACTGAAACTTGGCTTCGATGTCTGCCTCTTTTTCTGACACACAGAGATGAGGAAAGATGTTATTTGATAGACATGTTTTCAGCTGGCGAAATTCGTGCATCGTTTTGATATCACAGAAACCCTTTTTTTTCGTTTGTCCTTTATCTTCAGTCATTTGTTTCTATTTGTAGGCCTAAAGGACATATTTAGTTACATTGTGGCCGTTTCAGGTTGCCTGGCATAAGCCCACAATTACAAAAGAAACAAACCATTCTAATAGAAAAACTGTTGACAGTTATTTCCCGAAAAAAAAAAGGTTCGGGATGGTTTTTCTCCACTGACAGACTAATTGTTTTGATTCCTGCATGAAAAGTACCGTGGAACGTGACGGTCACTATGCCGAGGAGAAAGCAGCAAGAGCCCAGGCGATCAGCAGGTAAGCACCGGCGCGCACACACACATTCATTTTCACCATCGCTTACTAAATGGAGATCAAATGTTGGACTTTTTTTATTTTATTCACTAAATGTTTTATTTTTCCCTTTTACATTTCTCCTGTTATGCATATGTAATAGCCTAAAAATACGTTTTTTTTTACCTTCAACACATCTTCATTAGTTGACCATTATTATTTTCTATATTGCCATATGATTTCAGTAGACCACGGTACGTTTTGTAGTGACACGATAGGCCTAATGTGTTAACTTGCCAGAAAAGTCGACTACTTAGGTAGCTAGATAAACGAAACGTTAGAGATAGAGTTTCTATTGGGGTCCATTGCAGTGTTAAAGAGCGAGTAATAATGAATAATTGACTCCGAAAGAGGGGGAGAAAAAACTGGCCAGAGCCGGTTTTCTTTCTTTTCGGTTTTATTAGAGGATTGCCATCATTGATTTGATGCGTGATTGATCGCCTGTCATGTGGCAGCCTTTGATCTATTCATCCCTGATAAACATCAATACATCTCTCCATGGAGACACGCATGCTCCTTACCAATCTAGCCACTCAAAGGACAACCCCGGTTGTCTTAAAAAAGGGAAGGTAAAAAGTTTTCAAAAGGAGGGAAATCCTTATCTCTTTATTGTTTTCCAGAGGAAATACTAGAGGGAAGAAAGAGAAAGAAAGGAATGGAAGAGGGGGGGGGGGGTGGAAGTGTTTTGAGGATCACAGAAATGACTAAATCCTAATTAATTAGGGTACCTGAATTAGCCTACCAACAGTAGCCCCCCCCCCCTGGTCTGGGTTAAAGACACGGAGGTTTGCACTTCTTATCCAAATGCACACCCTCCGCTCATCCTACAGAACACTTTACCAATGCAGTCCATGTCTACATCCACAGGACTGTAGTATTTACTATCTAACAACCACGGATAAACCAGATGTCGAAACACAAGGTTGAGGTCTAGTGATTTGGATTTCGACTCTCATCTCTTTTCAAGCCGGTTTAAACAAATGTAAATGAGTGACAGGGATTTCCACCTCTGTGCTAATGAGGTGCAGCCTTTGAAGTTGGGCACTAACAAGTGGAGTGAACAAAAGACAGTTCTAGAATTTTAAAGAGGTTCTGAAATATGAGGTGTAAAGCGGACCGAACAGGAGGGCCCGGGCAGTGAAGACTTTGAACTCGGCAGGTTTATCATTTTAAATAGGCGCCAAATGACGGGGAGTCAGTCTGGATTGACTGGGAAGACTATTCAACTAGTACTTCTCTCTACAGTTCATACACTTCTGACACACAGTGTTGACTAGCCATCTTATGCTTTATACTCACTGTTGAGTAGCATCTGATTCGTCTCTTGTCTTGTATCACATAAAAAAAAAAAGAAGCTGGGTAGCAGGCTATAGGATCGCATGTAGGCTGTTCCCAACAGATCAGATCTTACATGAAAACATGCCATCACCTTGACCCCTCAACATGGTCCTATTGATCTGCTTGCCTGTCATTGACCGGCTTATACATTATGGCCTTTAATGGTCAATCACAACTTGGCAGACGGGAGTGTTACCATTCTGTTATGATCATGACCATTTGTTGGAAACGACGGCACCCTCCAACCCTCTCCTTTAACATAAATACAGACACACGCTCAACTAAAGCATGATGGTCCAGTGTTTCAATGCTAGCTAGTAGCTACTGAACCATGCCTGGTACTCTGTAGCCTATAAGGAAATAGAGAGGGAGAGTCGAGGTAGTATCGCCATGGTAGTACCATGGTAATAGAGGTTTAGAGAATGAGCACTCAAGTGGTCATCGGGGAAAAGAGGTTGTTGTGAGTTATATTTTCATTGAGAGGGTTGACGCCAGGTTCAACCAAAACAAATGTGGAACCCCAGGGGTACAGGACTGGACATTATAGAGGATGGCTGAACGGAGCACCACGAGGAGACATGTCTGGACAAATGTTATTTGTATTTATTTTTCACTAGTGTCAGGGTTAGAATAGAGCGACATTTAATATAGGGCCTTTTACGTTCTGTGTGGGTTTGTTTGTGTGTGTGTGAGAACTTTTAACGGTTGTAAATGGGGCCATAGCCGTACAAAAGGCCTTTCCCTGATATACAGTATACGTAGTGTCACGGGAAAACCATAATATCTACTCCTCTTATTTCAGATATCCTGTCATTTAAGGTTAAGATGAGCTACGGTTTGTATCCTACAGAGTATTTAAGGCAGTTGGTAAGAGTGTTTATATGTGTTACTTTGAGGTCTCATTTTGTCCTTGAATATCAGTATCAGTTGATGGTGATGAGGACAGGAGCGATGTAAAAAAGAAAGAGAGAAGTGACGTTGTCTTTCATTCAATTGGAAGGTTGTGTGTCTCGGCCAGTCAGAGCTAGTTGTCTGGGGAGAAAAAACATCTCTTTCCCAGGGATAGAGGCTTCTTCATTATCCGAGAGAAAAGGTAAGGTTGCTTCTCTGGGCTTCATTAGAGAAGGCCCCTAATTATCTGTAAACCTGATGGATTTGTGACGGGCCCTAACGATTAATGCTGACAAATTCAGTAAGGTGTCAAGTCCGCATCTGCCTTGATGTAATCAAGTTGATATTATACAGTCCCCATAGCCCCTAGTGCAGTATCAACTCAATTTGCTCGTGCAGGTGACAAATGGACTTTGCTACCTGACTAATCATGTTGGAGGAAACAATGCCTCTTTAATGACCTCCCTAATCCTCCGCCTTTAACGACACAATAAAGGCCAGACGCACCGAACCAAAATCAGCTGCGTCGTCACATGGAGGCTACACTCTGTTTATGTTTATGTTTGTCTTTTATATAGTCTAATAATACTCCTGCAATTGTCTTTATTAATATCCCATATGATTGTTACTGTGCGTAAGAAGAAAAATGGTCGTTTTGAGGGTTTGTGAAGGTTTATAATGTTGGAAATGTAGCTAAGTTTTCCAGAACATTTTTTGGGTGGGGCCTATTTTTATTTTTTTGTACAAAATTTGGTCAGTGTAAAATGAAATGATAATAGTACGTTAATATGTTTATGCAACATAATTCTAGTATGCAAAGTATAGCTTTTATTTGATGGTACATTGTGTAAACATTTTGAAGCAGCACAGTGAGGGAGAGACACACACACACGCACACACAACACCTTTTCACATCTTCATGTCTAAACCACGTACAGCCCTAGTCTTAATGTGTGGAAAATGTATCTCTCCCGCTCTTGTGTTTAGGGGCCATTCTAGAAACCTGGTAAAAAAAAAATCTCCCAGTATATTTGGAGTGGGTTAAGAAGCCCTGTGCCCTGGGATAAATGGTTTAGCATGCCCCGGGTCGCTAAGATTACACAACGACCTTTGTGCTCTAACTTGACGATGCTGTTACGTGATATTCTGCCCTCGAAATAATCAGCATGCCGAGATTTATGTGGCCCACTCTGAAATCAACGGCCTGAGGAGGACCGTCTTACACGAGGTGTATTTTTCCATTTTATTTCCCTGTAGTTGTCTGCCAAAAATATATTTGGGAGTAATCTGAAAACTATATTAATCTGGAAGCCCGGAGAACATAAAGATTTGTTTTTGGAGGTGCGTGCAAATGTAGTGGACTATTTAGTCAAGGTCAAGGAAATGTTAAGCGATTTAATGTTTCACACGCTTTCTCTGAAGTCGACCGAGACATCAACGTTTGTCGTCGTTAGAATTGTGTGTTTTCGCCCACATCTAACGTTTCTAAGGAAATGTGAATAGGACATTTGTGAGTGCAAAGATATATCTAAATGCCTCTTAATAGGAACATGTGTGTGCTGTTGTGTGTGTGTGTGTTTTTTGTGGAATAAATGCTGATGCTAGAGTGCTACAAGAGTAGTCGTTGTAGCACTCTAGCGTCTCCCTTCTGTTGGGCCTGCGTTTTAGAGTATGTGAGAGGGCAGTACATTGACACTCTGTTTACCATATGAGTAACACAAGGACTCCAAGCTAACTAGGACACACAAACGTCACATACGTATCACTAATGTACAGTGATATACAGTAGGGGGGTTTCTGTGCTGTGTGTGTGTGTGTGTGTGTAACTGAGTGTGTGTTTGGCGGTCAGGCTCTCTTCTCTCTGCTTCACCAGAGGTTACTTTAATTGGAGCGCCTGTGTCGTTAGCAGGTGGCATCGATTTCTTTCGTCGATAGCCAGTTTTGCTCTTCTGCCACCCTCTGAGACTAATAGTTAAATTTGCATCTGGGAATTGAGCCAGTCAAAGGTCAAACATGCTCAGCTCTTTTTTTTTATGCCTTCAGTCGCCCAACCTCTACTGCCATAGCTGGAGTTGTGTGTGTGTGTGTGTTTAGTAGTCACAACTATATTTAGGATATAAGGCATATGAGAGTAGGTGCCTTTGGGAATATTTTTTGTAAGTGTTTAAGCTATACAACCATACATATATATTTTTGTACGCATCCAGTACTGTATGTGTGAAGCTAAGGATACATTTCATATAATGTTTAAGCTCGTCTTATCTTTCTCTTTCTTTCTCATTCTTTCACTAAGCTGCCCTCGGGGCACGAAGCTACCATCAGAAGAGTGTCGCCCTCTCTGCACTGTAGACACACACACACACACACTGTGGCACGGTGGGAGGTCATAATGGGGGTGGCTTAGTATGATGGGAAATCGTATCATTAAAGCAGCCAGATGTGCTTTGTGGCTCGGGAGCAAAATGTCTCTCGGAGTGGGGTTGTGGGACAGAAAAGAAAAGAACGTCAAACATAGAGAAGAAGGCAACCCTCTGGGATTGGATTCACTAGTCCAGTCCTCTCGGTTTGCTTGGTCACCGTTATTATAGTTTTAACTACTTTTTATTTGATTTTACATGAAAGTATTGTAGTCATGTTATTTATATGGAATTTTAATTGGATTGAGAACGAGAGTAAAATGCAGCAACAGTAACTGTACTAATAAATATTTAAGTGAGTTTGTGTTTTCTTTTGATGTTAAAGTCACGTTTTGTTACACACGTTATTCCGTAGATAGTTTTAATGCTGAGTAGGCTTATTGTATTCCGTATAGTAGTTACAGTGGGTCTAGGTGGTTTTAACAGCAAATTATTGTAAAATTGTGCGGCTTTATTCGGTTCATAATTTGAGAGAAGTCAATAACATGAAAATGTAGTGAAGTAAAGTATTCTATTTCCAGTGAGTACATTTGTTCTCTTGATCAGCGGTAGTGTTCCTCCTCGAGAGGCTTGGCAGTGCTATGGGATGTCTGTAGCAGCCAAATTGAACATGTTTCTGCAATCAATAAAAGATGAGCAATTACAGAATATTTTGTCTAATAAGTATTTAAATTTCTCTGCACAGAAAAACATGTAGCTTACCCACTCATTACATCAGTTAGCAGGGGACGACACGGAGAACGGGAGGCACGCGCTTTGATGCCAACAAACAAACAGACAAACGAGATGGGCCTACTACAGAGGAGCCGATCCCTACCCAGGGACACCCTCGCGCTCATCCTCCTCCCTCTTTCTGTTTCTCTCACGTCCATCTTATCTCTCTCCCCCTGTCTTTCTTGCCCCCTCCCTCTTCCTAACATGTATCCCTCACACTCTCCCTCCCCCCCCTATCTTACTAGCTCAAATATCTCTCTCTCATTGTGTCTTCTACTCTTTTCCCAACATCAAAGCTCTCCGAAACCTCTGAATAGGAACATGCGTGTGCTGTTGTGTGTGTTTTGATGGAATACATGCTGATACCAAAGGTAGTCGTTGTAGCACTCTGGTGTCTCCCTTCTGTTGGGCCCTGTGTTTAGAGTATGTGAGAGGGCAGTACTCAAACCCCCTTAAGATAGCCTTAAAAAAAAAAAAACGTAAAAAAAAACTTTTTCAAACAAAGCAGTATGTAGATCGGCGGCAAAACGCAGGGGAGCGAAAGAACGAAAGACAAGGGGGTGAGGAGGAGAGGAAAGAAGAAGAGGGGATAGCTACTAGCTAGGCAGGCAGCAACAGGGCTGGAGGGGGGCAGTTCCACAGGACGGGTATTAAAGCTGACAGATGAACGGGACGATGGACAAATTCTCCTGCAGCAGCTGTGACTGCCGCCATTATCCTGACAGGTGTCAATTAAGAATTACTGCCGGGTGGAGTGGGCCAGGGCGACCCCTCCTCTCTCGCCCAGCTGTCGGCTTGTGAAAGAAATAACACTTTACCCGTGTCACTTTGGTTAGCCCCCCTAGCAGTAGACCCCCGAAAACAAGGGGCGGCGTCGAGCGTGCCAATCGATAAAGTGCTGCATTTGTAATTATTGCGCCCTTCGGTCCGTGGAGGGCTGTGGCACCCGATGGGTGATGTTAGCCAGAGATAAGGACTTCCCATGATCCTCCTCTTCACCAGACCTCACCAAGGTAGTTGGGAGAGGGGTGTGTTGAGGGATATGTGTCGGGCCGGGTGGCCTCTATCCTGTGTGGAGTACCTGTGAGGCCAAAGTCAGATTGGCAAACCTTCCCTCTGACAGAGCGACCAAACCTCCTCGCCATCTATTTCATTGACCCCCCCCCCCCCCCCCCCTCCTCTCCCACTCCACCCCCTCTCTCTATTTCAGGACAGGCTAATCTCAGTCGCACACATTGTAAAGTGGCTAGCTCTGTTCAATGAGTGAGAAAATGAACACTTGTCATTGGCAGTCGTGGAGGCTTACTTCCTCCCTAAATGATGCTTTAACTCACATCTAACACACACCCCACTGCTCGTCCCAATCCATTTCACTATGGTTGGTGTGTGTGTGTGCGTGTGTGTGTGTGGTGTGTGTGTGTGTGTGGTGTGTGTGGTTGTGTGGTGTGTGTGTGTGTGTGTGTGTGTAGAAAAAATAAAGTAAAAGAAACAGATTTTCTCCCAACTGTTGGCAGGAGTTTAGTTGAGTGTGAGTGTACAGTAGTTGGATGTTTGAAAGACAGGTAGGGAGGAAGTCATTCTGAGATACTGCTTCCACCACATCATTACTGAGGGCGTTGCTGGGAGTTGTAGGAAATGATGTCATCGGCATGACTGGAAAAATGCCCTCTTCACTGACTATGCTCAGCTCTTGCAGTAGGGTTGCAGAGAAGTGTGTCGTTTGTCATTGGGATAGTTTAGCTGGAGTGTGTGTGTGTGTGTGTGTGTGTGTTTTGCCTGCATGCGTGAGAGGAGAACATAGATAAAAGTGGGAGCTGAACAGTATGACTGTAGGTGTGTGAATGTCATTTTGTATTGTACCACATCTACTACATTCTGAATGATTGTTTTTCCAACGGAAATACATTTGATCACAACACAGTCTCATACACTTTCGTTGAGAGAGTGAGTATGTATCACATACATATTACATAGCATTATCAAACCAATTAAACACCTAGTATGGATATAGAATATTAATATGCTAAAACCATTTATAAACAGCCTTCATGGAATAGACAATCGGTGACAGAAGAGAAGTATTAGAAGAGAGCTGAGAACTCTGGGAATATTCAGTTATGGAGATTTACATGCTCACGTGGGAGTTGTTTCTTAGGAAATTCCTCCCTAGAAATCATTTGCCATAAAAAAAAAAAATAACTGGGAAAGAGACGATACTATCAGTGTTATTTTCCATTCTGTTGTATTTGCATATCTCGTTGTTTTAAATAAGGCTTCCCTCCAAGTGAAATGCTGGCTTTTTATAGCCCCTGTGCTTCACCTTTTCCTACTCAGGCCTTCCCTCCTCTCTCTCTCTCTCTCTCTCCCCCCCCTCCCATTTCTCACACTGGCCCCAGACTGCTCCAAGCTATTATCAAACTTGCGTTTTATTCCATATTCCATCCCCATGCAAATCGGATGTGCTCTCTCTTATCACTTCCCCCCCCCCCCAAACGGTTGTGTGTAATCAAAGTAAGCGGCAGAGCTAAAGGGAAGCAGCGCTTCGCGCCGAGATGGATGGAGGGATTAAATATTAACCGGATGCGGCTGACTTAAGGCAGTGTTTTACATAGCAGCTCACGTCGCGGAGGTCTGCCATGCATTGATCCCCTCGCCCGGCGCCGTTACCCGTTTGGCAGCAGAGTCACATAATTTTTTTTTACCATCATCTTTTCCAGCGGCCAGCCTAGGCAGGGAGGGGTGCGAGGTACAACCCCCCCCCCTCGCCTGCTCTTAAAGGGGTAGGTGAGATGGATGATAGCAATTTGAAATGTTGTTTGTGTGTGTGATCATGGAGATTGTTTTATTATTACCACAGTATAACCACTGGGATGATTCATTGAGGCAAACACACAGCGTACGGAGGCTCAGCGAGCAGAGGTACCGGGAACCACAGAAATAGAATTACTAGATGGGATGAAGCCCCTCAAACTAAGGCACTTTGACTCAAATCAGTCTATTTCTATTGCTAGGACTTTCAGCCACGCTGGGCCAATTACAGTGGGGCAAAAAAGTATTTAGTCAGCCACCAATTGTGCAAGTTCTCCCACTTAAAAAGATGAGAGAGGCCGGTAATTTTCATCATAGGTACACTTCAACTATGACCGACAAAATGAGGGAAAAAAATCAGGAAAATCACATTGTAGGATTTTTTATGAATTTATTTGCAAATTATGGTGGAAAATAAGTATTTGGTCACCTACAAACAAGCAAGATTTCTGGCTCACAGACCTGTAACTTCTTCTTTAAGAGGCTCCCTGTCCTCCACTCGTTACCTGTATTAATGGCACCTGTTTGAAGTTGTTATCAGTATAAAAGACACCTGTCCACAACCTCAAACAGTCACATTCCAAACTCCACTATGGCCAAGACTAAAGAGCTGTCAAAGGACACCAGAAACAAAATTGTAGACCTGCACCAGGCTGGGAGGACTGAATCTGCAATAGGTAAGCAGCTTGGTTTGAAGAAATCAACTGTGGGAGCAATTATTGGGAAATGGAAGACATACAAGACCACTGATAATCTCCCTCGATCTGGGGCTTCACGCAAGATCTCACCCCGTGGGGTCAAAATGATCACAAGAACGGTGAGCAAAAATCACAGAACCACACGGGGGGACCTAGTGAATGACCTGCAGAGAGCTGGGACCAAAATAACAAAGCCTACCATCAGTAACACACTACGCCGCCAGGGACTCAAATCCTGCAGTGCCAGATGTGTCACCCTGCTTAAGCCAGTACATGTCCAGGCCCGTCTGAAGTTTGCTAGAGAGCATTTGGATGATCCAGAAGAAGATTGGGAGAATGTCATATGGTCAGATAAAACCAAAATATAACTTTTTGTTAAAAACTCAACTTGTCGTGTTTGGAGGACAAAGAATGCTGAGTTGCATCCAAAGAACACCATACCTACTGTGAAGGATGGGGGTGGAAACATCATGCTTTGGGGCTGTTTTTATGCAAAGGGACCAGGACGACTGATCCGTGTAAAGGAAGAATGAATGGGGCCATGTATCGTGAGATTTTGAGTGAAAACCTCCTTCCATCAGCAAGGGCATTGAAGATGAAACGTGGCTGGGTCTTTCAGCATGACAATGATCACAAACACACCGCCCGGCAATGAAGGAGTGGCTCTGTAAGAAGCATTTCAAGGTCCTGGAGTGGCCTAGCCAGTCTCCAGATCTCAACCCCATAGAAATCTTTGGAGGGAGTTGAAAGTCCATGTTGCCCAGCAACAGCCCCAAAACATCACTGCTCTAGAGGATATCTGCATGGAGGAATGGGCCAAAATACCAGCAACAGTGTGTGAAAACCTTGTGAAGACTTACAGAGACTTACAGTTTGACCTCTGTCATTGCCAACAAAGGGTATATAACAAAGTATTGGGATAAACTTTTGTTATTGACCAAATACTTATTTTCCACCATAATTTGCAAATTAATTCATAAAAAATCCTACAATGTGATTTTCTGGATTTTTTTTCTTCTCATTTTGTCTGTCATAGTTGAAGTGTACCTATGATGAAATTACAGGCCTCTCTCATCTTTAAGTGGGAGAACTTGCACAATTGGTGGCTGACTAAATACTTTTTGCCCCACTGTATGTGTATTTAGGGTTCTGCTTAGCCTCCCATGATCAACCGAGGAGTCCAACACTGTGGACTGTGTCGTTTCGCGACCTGCCCCTGTACAGTCGCTTATATACGCACTCTGAACTGTGCGACTAGCATACACTGGCCTTTTTGTTTCATTTTTTTTCTCTATTTCCTTTCCCCACCACTTCTCTTCTGTAATTAAAAGTGACCCCCCCCCCCAAAAAAACTAAACAAAAACAAATGTTAACAATGGCCTCAGTGTGTTTGTAACCGCAACACACTGGACATATGAATGACGTTATGCTAGCTAAAGGCAACAGTGGTTGTAGGGTCGGTCAGTGTTGGTGCCTCATGGTAAAAGCCGCTATGTGGCGGGTCACACAGGCATGCTATGCTGTTAGCAGTGCTGCTACGGGTGTGTGGGGTCAGTCTCAGTAGTGTTGCTCAGGAATTGTTTGGTGTGCTTAGGCATTGTTTGATTCTCTCTCTCTCTCTGTGTGTGTGCGCGCCTGTGTGTGTGTGTGTGTGTGAAGGCCCTCGGGTATTTATAAATGCAGTGTCGGTCCTGTGTGGAGCGTTGCAGCCCCATAGTCACTGAAGGAGGAGGTCAAACATGGCAAGGGCTCATCACTCAGCCCTAATGATGCCTTGTTTTCCCGCCCCTCTCCCTGCTAGCACCCAGCCAGAGTGCACATCTGACGGGGTCATCCGTGGGTCACGACCCCCAAGGTGCCGCCCGGGCCCTCTCACTAGACGACTCTTGTTTTTGTTTGCCCTTGCCCTCTCTCTCTCTCTCTCTGTCTCTCTCTTTCTCTCTGTCTGTGTGTCTGTGTGTGCTTTAACTATCTATTCCTCTCTCTCTCTCTCTTTCTCTCTGTCTGTGTGTGCTTTAACTATCTATTCTCTCTCTCTCTCTCTCTCTGCTCTCTCTCTCTCTCTCTCTCTCTCTCTCTCTCTCTCGCTTCTTCATCCTCTCTCTCTCTCTCTCTCTCTCTCTCTCTCTTTCTCTCTCTTTCACTCTCTCTCTCTCCTCTCTCTCTCTCTCTCTCTCTCTCTCTCTCTCTCTCTCTCCTCTCATCTTGGTCCCCATAGACACATCTATCTAGTGAACTACTTTCTAAGTCAAATAGTGTAGTGTAACTCTTTTATGTTGTAGTGGTTGTGACCAATAATGTGTGGAATCCGTGTTGATGAATACCCTGTGTTGGTGCCTGTAATCTGGTCCTCTCCTATTCCTCATTCCTGACATTTCTGACAAGACACACTAACTGATCTCTTATCAGTCTCTTCTCACTCTACCTCATCATTCAGGAAGGATGTCAAAGGATCCCTCTGCATTATCTGGCTGTCTTTGTTTTCAGTCAACCACATGGTTGGATGGTATGTCCTGAAATACTGATCCTGAATCAGTCAATATTTTAAGTTTATTCCCACCCACTTTGTTTTTCTGTACTGGCTTTTGGTCGCATGACGATTGAGAGGTGACACTCAAACATTTCCTCTGTCACAGCTGATTCAAACTATGGGGTTTGTTGGCTGTCAAATCTCCTGAGAACTGATAACAGGTCAGCCGTTAGAGAGCGAGAGATAGAGAGGGAGGGAGGGAGGGAGAGTTGCCTCACATGCTGCTGTGTGGGTGCGTACGCAGTCGAAGGGTCAGTGGAGTGCTGTGATAGGCTAATCTAACAGGAGGGAGGGTCGGCCATGTCTCACAGAGCTCTTAATTGGCTGTGCTCGATTTCTCTTCGAAATGTCATCTCATCACCCCCCCCCCCCCCCCCAACTATTTTGGAGTATGATCGTCAAACAGATACACAGAGCTATTAGTTATTGCATGCGGTGTATATTCATTCTGTGGGATCAAGTTCATTACAGCACGTTGTCCTTTACATAGACAGATGCATGACAGATGACCCAGTAGGGAGACAGTCATCCTGAATAACCGGAATGTGCTAAGGCCCCGCTATGTTCATACCTTGTTTACTTCCTCACTGTCATAAATCTTCGATTCACCTCAGACGCTGCAGTGCCCTTCCTCGAGTTACTAGATTAGTACATCATTATAAGCTGTGTCATTGTGTGAGTGAGAACCAAACCAGGCCCCAAGCTAGCTGTCTCTGAGCATGCCTGTGTCAGGGAAGAGAGAAGGGAGAAGAGCAGGGGGGTGGGGGGTGGGGGGGGGGAAGAAAGGAGGCGGCTTACTGGGCTAAAGAACCTAAATCCTCGTAAAAAAAAGAACATGCACTCGCCCAGGACAAGAGAGAGGTAGAGAGAGAGAGAGGAGGGAAAGAAGTTGATTTCCCTTTTCAGCAGAGCCATACATCACAGGGCCTCCCAGCTGCAGTGTCACGGGCTGACAGAATGACATGTGTCATTTATCAAAGGGGCCAGGCCGGGGCCTTGGGAAACGTGCACCACAAAGCCTGAGAGAGTTCATTCCAACGCTCACCCCCCCCCCCCCACCCTCTACGTCTCCACTCCGCCCCGCCGTTCTCTCTCTTTCCTCACCCCTTCGCTCTCCTCGCTTCGCCTGGTGCCAAAAAAAGGCCCTGTAATGTTTTCTGTCTTCCCACACTGCACTACACACACCACACACACACACACACACACAGGGTCCTGCCTGTACTCAGCTGTGGAGTGTCTCACTGTAACTCCTCAGGGGGCTGTTGCTGTTGTTGTTCAAGGCTTAGAGCACTGTTACTAGTGCTAAGCATGGTTTGGCCCTGCCTGCCCCCCTTCCTCCCACATCATTCTTCGCTGTAGTCACTAACATACTAGTAACTACTTATGTTACTTTTTTTTTTTTTGTCTCTTGTTCTGGTCTACAACATCGTCTCCCAGTATCTCGTTTTGCTATGTGTTTGTTTAGGTCCGTGTGTGTGTATTTCTGTGCCTCCGTGTGTTTACATCTGTGTGTGTGTTTCTGTGCGTCCGTGTGTTTACGTCTGTGTGTGTGTTTGTTGTGTGTCACTCGTTACCTGCTGTTGCCGGAGTTGTTTGACAGAGTGATTATCTCCTACCCAGGCTGTCATCCCCCAGTGAGGTCCTTGGGGTTAGCAGCACTACCAAACGCCTCACCCCTACCCCCCTTCTACCCCCACCGGCCACCCCAACAGGGTTAGAACACCATCACCAGGCGCCTCCTGAATCAATAAACACACTCACCCTGGTGTGGCAGGGACACGGAGCACCAGACAGGGCTTAGGTGTCTGCTCTCTCTTTCTTTCTTTCTATCTCTCTCTCCTATCTTTCTGTTATTTATGTATCTCTCTCTCTCTCTCTCTCTCTCCTATCTTTCTGTTATTTATGTATCTCTCTCTCTCTCTCATCTCT
>NC_034186.2:53566847-53579522 GCF_002021735.2 Oncorhynchus kisutch | reverse complement strand
TTCATTGAAGTGTTTGCTCTCACACCGTGGCAAAGCTTGATAACAACCTCAGTTGCGCACCTTATGACTTTGCGTAAATGTAACTTGTGTACCTTTTCATTTTTGGGTAGGAAAGGGAAAGAGATTTTGACTGGTGCAGCGGCTTGGTGGTAGGTGCATCATATTCTATGGTGCTGGAAGGAGGAGAGGAGAACAACTAAAAAGGCTGTATGGACATCTCCGTTTAATAATTAAGTTCAGACCCAGAGCAGCATTAGGTGGCTGACAGACAGACAGAGAGAGAGAGGGGGGAGGGGGGGGGGCAGGCAGCTTGATGGGAGGGGAGAGAAGAAAAGTGAGAGATTCTTTGCTTTTGTCCGTTTGTTAAAAGACGTGCTACATGGGGGGGGGATATTCACTGTGGTGTGGCTGTGACGACCCCTCCGACACGTCAGAGATAGTTCACTCTTGTGATGGGGGAGAAAAAAATTGATAGTTATTTATCGGGATATTATTTTTGACAATCTCACAATATTATTTTTGCACTAGTTGGCTGTAAGTACCTGCCACCACTAGTTGGCTGTACAGTACCTGCACCACTAGTTGGCTGTACAGTACCTGGCACCACTAGTTGGCTGTACAGGTACCTGCACCACTAGTTGGCTGTACAGTACCTGCACCACTAGTGGCTGTACAGTACCTGCACCACTAGTTGGCTGTACAGTACCTGCACCAAAAACACCATTATTTTTTCCTTCATTAGCTGTTTCTCCGTCTTTTATTTCCATGACTGTCAAAACCTCTCATGGCAGCAGACATTATGGAGCATATGTTTGGAACATCCAATTGCAATACAATCTAATTATCGAATCGCAAATACGTTTTGAATTGTGAGAATCGCAATACATATTCATATTGGCACCTAAGTGTCGTGATATATATTGCATCGTGAGGTCCCTGGCAATTCCCAGCCCTAGTTCACCCCCCCAATGCATCTTCAGACACCCCCCCCCCCTGTGTGTACACTTCACAACCACTGAGGTAGAGAGGAAGGAGTCAGTGTCTTGTCTTTGGTCTTCCTCATACTGCGGCCATGTTGCCATCTAGAATGTTCCTGGCTTGCAACTCAAAGACTGAGAACCAGAGAGGGAAAAAATAAGAGCGAGAGAAGAGAGAAGGACAAGGTTTTGACTAAGTGAGCTCTGCGTCTTTGCACCGTGACTACGTTAATGGCTGCTTTGCTTCTCTCCCCCTCGCTCTCTTTTTTTATTTAGTCTCTCTCTGTCTCTCTCGCTGCCTCTTTGTCTCTCTCTCTCTCTCTCTCTCTCTCTCTCTCTGCTCTCTCTCTCTCTCTCTCTCTCTCCTCCTGCTCTCTCTCTCTCTCTCTCTCTCTCTCTCTCTCTCTCTCTCTCTCTCTCTCTCTCTTCTCCTGCTCTCTCTCTCTCTCTCTCTCTCTCCTGCTCTCTCTCTCTCTCACTCATTCTCTCTCTCTCTCCTGCTCTCTCTCTCCTGCTCTCTCTCTCCTGCTCTCTCCTCTCCCTCTCCTCTCTCTCCTCTCTCTCTCCTCTCTCTCTCTCTCATCTTCTCTCTCCTCTCTCTCTCTCTCTCTCTCCTCTCTCTCTCTCTCTCTCTCTCTCTCTCCTGCTCTCTCTCTCTCGTCCCCTTGTCTCGGCGGCAGCAGCAGGAACAGCCCTTTTCATTTGTCTTCATAAGCCTAATTTATTTTCCCAGCCAGATGTGAGCTGACAGACATCACTCAGTGGCCCGCCTCCACCGGGGCCCCGCCGTCCCCCCCCCCACTGCCGCCTTAGTCCCCCGCCAGGAGGTCAGGAAAACAGTCACGTCTTCCCTCGGCTCCCCCCTCCCCTCCACACCCCTCGCACTCCCCTGGATCCCCCCCATCAGCATTACAGAAGATGGATGTGTCTTTAAAGCAGAGATTGATTGTGGATATCAGAGTTATGGCGCCATTTATCACGGCCAATATTATTTAGACGAGAGGGATTGAGCGTGGAGGTGTAACTCGGAGCCCTCCTGGGTAGTAAGAGGGGGGGGCAATGTGCGAGGAAGTTGAATAGATTAGAGACAAGCACGTGTCTCAGTTGCTCTGCGCCTTGGTGAGCGAGTATGTGTGTGTATGTTCAAGTGTGTTAATGTGTGTGTGTGTTTATGAGGCTGTATTTCAGCCTGTGTGTACTTGCAATGTGCTCGTTTGTGTCCGTCTAGTGTGTGTGGTGTGTGTGTGTGTGTGTGTGTGTCTTTCCGGGGCTGTTGTTGTCTCCTCCTTTAGATGTGTCTCCATTGATCCCCGGCGATGTGATCCTCCTTCGGAGTCTTTTCTCATCGGACGTTTTGATTATGGCTTCATTAGGATCCGTGTGCTGTCTCCCCCCTTTTCCCTTTGTCTGTTTCCCTCTCTCCCAGGTCACTCCTCTATGGAAGAGCCAAACCAAAACCACTCTCTGTGGGGGAGACTGAGAGAAAGAGACTCGTCAACTAAATCAAGCACCACAACTCTTTTTTTTTACAGCATTAACTTACCCCACACCCAAATGTTTTTGGGAGGTGTTTCCTGTAATGCGTAGGCTGGTTTTCTCATGCTTTTTTGCCTTGTGTCCTGAAAGTACCTACCCTACCCCCCCCCCCCCCCCCCCCCCTGCCAGAGTTGCACCCCGGTATACCCCCCTCTAAGTCCCTCTCGGGTAAAAGCCTTCATTGTGTGTGTGTCGTCTTTTTATGGTTCTTGTCTTCTCTCTGGAAAAAGAGGAGGGATGCACTCCACCCGACATTCAAATGCATGCGGTCATCAGTGCAGGACAAACGCCACAGGGTATGAACCTTGGCACTGAAAAGGAAGTGTGCGTGTTTGTTTGCTCTTGTGCATTTGTGTGTGTATCTGTGTTAACCTCCACTTTTTGTGTACAGGACAACACTGCTGTTTCCATGAAATAGTGAACCCAGGTGATAGTTATGATTCCTTATTGATGTCACTTGTTACATCCACTTCAATCAGTGTCGATTTATTTTTATTTTACCTTTATTTTAACTAGGCAAGTCAGTTAAGAACAAATTCTTATTTTCAATGACGGCCCTAGGAAACGGTGGGTTAACTGCCTGTTCAGGGGCAGAACGACAGATTTGTACCTTGTCAGCTCTGGGTTTTTGAACTGCAACCTTCTGGTTACTAGTCCATGCTCTAACCACTAGGCTACCCTGCCGCCCCAGGGAAGGTGAGGAGCCAGTCAAAGAAGGATTTTTAAGCCATGAGACATGGATTGTGTACGTGTGACATTCGGAGTGTGAATGGGCAAGATAAAAGATTTAAGTGCCTTTGAACAGGGTATGGTAGTAGGTGCCAAGGCGCACCGGTTTGAGTGTGTCAAGAACTGCAACGCTGCTGGGTTTTTCACGCTCAACAGTTTCCGGTGGTGTATTAAATCCACAACCCAAAGGACATGCCAGTCCAACTTGAACAGCAACTGTGGGAAGCAATTGGAAGTCAACATGGGCCAGCATCCCTGTGGAACGCTTCCGGACACCTTGTAGAGTCCACGCCCCGAGGAATTGATGCTGTTCTGAGGGCAAAAAGGGGGTGCAACTCAATATTAGGGAGGTGTTCCTAATGTTTTGTACACTCAGTGTACAGCTCACATTTGAAACATTCCCTTTTCACTCCTCTCCTATTAGCCAGGTTCGCCTGCCATAACTGACCTGCTTTTCCTTCACTAAGAAGGGGAATCTAAGTGTATTCTTTCTCCTGTTTGGGAAATCCGCGCAATATCAGAAGTCAAGTCATGCCGGCATGTAAAAACAGGCGAGGTAATCACACTTGTGCGGCTGCTTTTGTGGCCGGCACGTGATGGAAACGGGTCCAAATACGAGATTAAAAGCTGCCGGTGACTGGACGCTGTTAGCCAGATATGCCATAAACTTGACTATCTCCTATTGCGGATTAGCTCAAATTATACCGGGAGGGAGAGGCAGCCGTGGTTCCTGCCTCGCCTGTTCGTAGGTGGGCATTTGAGGCACTCTTAAGTTGACAGTGTCTGTCTCTGCTCAGTTCACTGAGACAGCTTGAAAAATGTGTGTGTGTGTGTGTGTGTGTGTGTGTGTGTGTGTGTGTGTGTGTGTGTGAGTGAGTGAAAGAGAGAGAGAGAGTTATTAAATGACAGAAAGCATGTGTGTTTCAAAGTGATTGTGTGTGATTTGTTTCTAGATAACTGCCAAGGAGTGACCCGTTTGAACCTCTGTATATTTCTGCTGGTTATATTGTTAACTTGTGTAAATCTTATATGATGGGCAACAAGGAAATAAATACAGACGGTTGTTATCAAGTTCTCCTGTGAGTCAGTTCTGGTGAAGTCAGTTAGCCATGGCCTGTGTCTGAAATGGCACCCCATTCCCTATGAAGTAGTTGCACTATGTAGGGAATATAGTGCCATTTGGGATGAGGCAGGGCTGGAAGAGATGGAGCAGGTGCTGCATTTGCATGAGCAGGGTCCTGTTCATTAGGGCACTCGGCAGACATTGTTTTGCAACAGAAAATGAAAATGAAAGGTAGTCCCTCCCTGTTTCAGTCCATTTGCTTCCAGTTGATGCTTTATGAACAAGACCCAGGTGCTGAAGTTTAATATTACAATGCAGTTTACAGTGTTAATTCAAACGCTGGGATTTCTCTATTCCCCGTATCCTCTCCTTTCTTTAAAAAACGAACAACACCACCAAGTTAAACCATTCAATTGAGGTCCAGCATATTTACCAAATGATTATAATCTCTGCTTTAAAGAGTTTCTCAGGTACCTTTGTATACTTTTTTGGCCAGTAGTTCTGAAAGTAGTGCTCACGACCCGAAAGTGACCCCCCAAAAAATGGTCTACTATGTCACGTACTGTATGTGCAGATATGTGCACCACGTCATTGCTCTCTCTCTCTCTCGCTCTCTCTCTGTTGTGTGTGCATCTTGCTAGCTGTCACTCAAAGGGAGAGGGGGCTGAAGCTCATTGGCTGGAACTCGAATTGCTAGGGGGCTGGTCCACGTGGGGGAAAATGTAGGTGAAATGGCCCTGTACATCTTCCCGTAAAGAGTCACTTTCAAACTAGGGATTTCGTGGCTAATTGAGGTAAGACAGTAATTCTGCTCATAGATTATGCAAGTACTGTATGAACTAGAGGCCGAACTATTATGATTTTTCAAAGCCGATACCGATTATTGGAGGACCAAAAAAAGCCGATACCGGTTATTGGAGACTCCCCCCCCCCCCCCCCCCCCCCCCCCCACACCCAAAAAAAACGTGTACCGATATTGGAGGACCCCAAAAAGCCGATACCGATTATTGGAGGACCAAAAAAAGCCGATACTGATTAATCGGACGATTTTCTATTTAATTTATATATATATATATATATATATATATATTATATATATTTGTAATAATGACAATTACAACAATACTGAATTAACACTTTTATTTTACCTTAATATAATACATAAATAACATATTTAGTCTCAATAAATAATGAAACTTGTTCAATTTGGTTTATATGATACAAAAACAGTGTTGGAGAAGAAAGTAAAAGTGCAATACGTGCCACGTAAAAAAGCTAACGTTTATAAAAGTTCCTTGCTCAGAACATGAGAACATATGAAAGCTGGTGGTTCCTTTTAACATGACTCTTCAATATTCCCAGTTAAGAAGTTTTAGGTTGTAGGTATTATCGGACCTTTGAGTATTGGATGTACTTAAAGGCACTATAGTATTGCCAGCCTAATCTCGGGAGTTGATAGGCTTGAAGTCATAAACAGGGCTGTGCTTCAAGCATTGGGAAGAGCCGCTAGCAAACACAGGAAAGTGCTGTTTGAATGAATGCTTACGAGCCTGCTGCTGCCTACCACCGCTCAGTCAGACTGCTCTATCAAATAGTAGACATAATTTTAACATAATAAACACACAGAAATACGAGCCTTAGGTCATTAATATGGTCAAATCCGGAAAATATAATTTCGAAAACAAAACGTTTATTCTTTCAGTGAAATACAGAACCGTTCCGTATTTTATCAAACGGGTGAAACCCTAAGTCTAAATATTGCTGTTATATTGCGCAACCTTCGATGTTATGTCATAATTATGTCAAATTATGTCAAATTAATGATGGAAGAAATGGACAGTTCGCAACGAGCCAGGCGGCCCAAACTGCTGCATATACCCTGACTCCGAATGCGCTTTTGTTAAATCCTCACCCGTTTGGTGAAGTAGACTGTGATTCACCGCATTGATTATATGCAACGCAGGACAAGCTAGTTACACTAGTAATATCATCAACCATGTGTAGTGCAATGTAATCGGCCGTAATCGGCGTCCAAAAATGCCAATTAACGATTGTTATGAAAACTTGAAATCGCCCCTACTTTAATCGGTCATGCCGATCGGTCAACCTCTGGTATGAACTACACGTTGAGAAATCCAGCCCAAAGCAAGAGGTTTAAAAAAAGATTTACTACTCGCCAGAGTTCTGGAGCATGTCTTTAAGTGTTTGTACTTTCAAGTCAATACACCCAAGTCAGAGAGGGGTTTTCTTATCCAATATCCACTCCTCTGGAATGTTGGAGCTACAACATGCAAATGGAGCCTGTTTTGAACTCCCTACTTCCATCTCCAACGCAGAGCCGGAGTGATTTGCGATGGTGACATGTCCTTTAATGTTATGCAGTAAAAGTTGGAGGGGATTTATCAGCGAGACCCCTGTTTCCCTCGCGCTGAACGCTCTCCTGGGGTCACATGGTGACAGGTAGTTACAGACTCACCGTAGTTATTTACCGTCACCACACTTTTGATTTATGGCCCTGCACCCCCCTCCTACTCCCCTCTCTCTCTCCTCTCTCTCTCTCCTCTCTCTCTCTCTCTCTCTCTCTCTCTCTCTCTCTCTCTCTCTCTCTCTCTCTCTCTCTCTCTCTCTCTCTCTCTCTCTCCTCTCTTTCTCTCTCTCTCCTCTTTCTCTCTTACTCATCACACTCCTCTTCGTTTTTCTTTCCCTTCTGTCTTCACTCTCTTCTCTCCTCCTCCCATCCCTGTAATAATTGCATTTTGCGACGTACACATGACATGACGTGATTGGTTCAGTCCAACCCGCAGGGGTGGAGTAGAGGTGAGAGCGAGTTACTCAGTAACAACCTCTTTGCTCAGTAGTGCTCAGTGTGACACAGTCACACAGTAGTTTTATGGCTGGGACTGTGGGCTCTTATTGTGTTATCCCCCCCCCCCCCCATGAACGACTGTAGGCCTACATGTCCAACCCTGTCACTATGTTGATGGATTACATCTCTCAAACAGAGGGAGGGAGGGAGGGAGGGAGAGAGGGAGAGAGAGGGAGAGAGAGAGAGAGAGAGAGAGAGAGAGAGAGAGAGAGGAGAGAGAGAGAGAGAGAGAGAGAGAGAGAGAGAGAGAAGAGAGAGAGAGAGAGAGAGAGAGAGAGAGAGAAGAGAGACGAGAGAGAGAGAGAGAGAGAGAGAGACGGGTGGTGTAGATGTAGTGAAGGACATGGCAGCTTTTAACGCCGGCCAAAAAGACTGTGCTGAACACCTGTTCATGTCTCCTTCGCCCTTCAACTTCCCCATTACCTGTCAATCTATCACACGCAGAACCAGATCAAATATCTGGAACGGGGGGGAGGGGGGGGGATGCAGTGGGAGAGAGGGATGAGTGAAGTAGGAGGGAGAGAGAAGGGACAGTTTGTACGACTAGTAAAAAAGGCTGAACCTTTTTAGTGAGTAAACTGTGCTTTGGGCAGTTCTCCCGTTAAATTTTTATGTTTTTTAAACTTGCTTTGGACTCTTGGTCACCATTTCTCCTCAATCCAGTTGTCTTTTTGTTTTTTTCTCAATGTTCTAGGCTGCTCTGTCTGGCCTTTGATTGGCGCCTCTGTGTATTGATGTGAATCTCTGACAGACAAGCGCCTCTGCAGGGAGGCGGGGAATGGGGTGTCGGATTACAGCGACAAGGCTGCTGCCTCTGTGTTCCTGTGTTTTGGTGTGTGTTGTGTTTGGGTGGAGGAGGGAGGGGGGTCTGAGCTCATCAAGGTGCATTAGTGCATGCATGACCAGTTCCACCCCTCCTTTTATTATCCTTTTTTCTCTCTCTCTCTCTCTCTCTCTCTCTCTCTCTCTCTCTCTCTCTCTCTCTCTCTCTCTCTCTCTCTCTCTCTCTCTCTCTCTCTCTCCCCCCTGCTCTCCCCTTTAGTGTCTGAGCTCTTGTGATTTACCGGTAATTATCCATCGTTGGGGTCATCTATCAGGCTCGCCGTTGCTAGGCGATGGAGACAGCTGCGGCTGGCTGGGCCGTTTTCTGGGCCGCGCTGTTGTCTTGTCGAGGGGGGGGGGGGGGTGCTCAGGTGAAGTTGGGCTTGCTGGATTGTCGGGCTGGGCCTGACACAGAGATTTTAAAGTCACAGGTTCCTTTGTGGCGAGAGAGAGGAAGGGGTATTGATGTTGAAAGGGGGCAGGTGGAATTCGAGGGAAGTGTTCAAGGGGAGGAGGGGGGGGGACTGGGGCAGCTTAAAAGGCACAGGTGACGTGTGTGCCAGTGTGTGGTGGTGGTGGGAGGGGGGGTACGTTTTAAAAAAGGGATTTATTTGGGCAGATGGACGTTTGGGGCCTTGCGAGAGAGCGGATGTTTTAGGGGCCGTGAAAATTAGGGCGGAGGGAGAGAGAAAGGATTTTATAACTGTCGGCAGGTGCGACTCGGAGCCTTATGGCCGTTCGGGCCTGTGAGTTGTGTTAGCCCTCAACCCCAATGTTTATTTCGGCGGCACTCACTATGCTAATAGGAAGGTACGTAGACTGGGTTAACTGTGGCTGGACCGTTGAACTTTTCACAAAGTGGCAACTACATCATGACAGTGTTGTTCTTAGTTTGACACATAGATGCGGTCCCTTTACCGAAACAGCACATACATACACACACAATCCTGCCCTCTCCACCCCTCCCTTTAACCAGAACTAATTACAAGCGGTTAGTGTATGTCATCGCGTTGTGGGGTGGGAGATTAAGAACACCTCTCTGTTCATTTGTAATCAGTTGTTTGTTAATTAGCTAACCTGTTGTAAGTGGCCTTAAGGGCCGCTGTGTAATTAGCTAAGCTGCTGGAAGCGGCGAGTATGTGTTGACATTGACCTGAAGCGTCCACTCGACTGTCCCAGCCACTGTCATGTTTGTCCCCCTGTCGTCCGTTGTCATGGTCACCCTGGACAAGGAGGCGGGGCCCCCAATCAATTATTATACCCTCAGCCCATTGTGTTTGGTCAGGGAACACACACACACATAATGCACACACTGCCGGGTAATACACACACACATACACACACACACATCAGCCATGTCCGGGCACACACACACACGCACAGACACTAACACGCCATACCCCTGGTACCTGTACCCACTACCTCACCAGTCTACTACTTTCCAAACATTCCTGGAGAAGTACCAACAAAAAAAATACAAAACACACACACACACATATTCTTTTGAACATTACATTTCATATAAAACAGCATCCCACCTAAAATGAACAGCATCTGTGTTGGAGCGGTTTTTTAACTCACTTCAAAGGCACTTGTTTACTCTCCTGCCTCCTGACATTGTGTCTGGTAATTAAACGGCCGCGTTGAAATTGATGGTTTAATTATACAGGGCTTGTTATGCAAAGGAGACGACGGGGATGAGCTGATATGCTCAATCAAAATAAATACATTCCATATTGTTTTATTGAACCTCTGTGTGTGTGCATCGCTTTAGTTCAGCTACTCAGGTTGGACTGTGTGTGTGTGTGTTTGCATGCACGCCTATACGTGCATGAACCCACATGCTTTGCCCCCCTCTCCTAACAAGCTAGTAACATGCTCAGTGTGTGTGTGTGGGTGAGAATGAAAATGTTTTTTTTTTTTTTTAAGCGAGATGAATTGCGATCGATCCCTGCTGGTTCACTCTATTGATCCCACGGCGCGTTCAGCCCAGCTGTGCTACACCAAGTGCATTCACTCAACTCAGCCGCTCAAAACATCCACTCGTTTTTACACCCCCTCCCCCCCCCCCCCCTCTTTACAATCAGACAGGAGAACCAACAAACATGTTGCTAAATAAATGTCTGGGTGTGTGGGTTAGTGTACAAAAATGCATGGTGCAGAAATGAGGTGTGTGTGTCTGTGTGTCTGTGTGTGGTGCTTCCGTTTTATTTATAGAGCCAGGTCTATTAATATCCGACTCAAAGATAATTTCAGAGAAACAAGCCAAGAATACACACACACACACACACACACACACACACACCCTACCTCTTGTATCTACACACACATACAGTACATGCCCACCTCCCCTTCCTCTCATTCAATATGTCTAAACCTTCACACAGAACAGTGCTACCTGTCTGCCAGGCAGTAGTTTTCTTCTCGATGTCCTCTAGATTTTGTCATGTAAGAGCTGTTACGGCCCAACACTGTTTCCCATCGTAATCTCACATTTGAATCTCAAGAATAATAATTGTAATTTGTGCCGTAGTGAAGTCAGGGAATAGGAAAAGAATCCGGAAGACATTCCGCTGACATGACTTCATCGCCTCACTCGTCACCCTTGGCTAACACTTAAGCTAACAAAGATATGAAAGGTTAGAGACCACATTACAGTAACTGTAACTATGCCTTGCGAGTTGTGTGTAGATCAGCTGTCAACCCCCCCCCCCACCAACTTTGTGGACACACACAATCGATACCCATTCAAAAGCCTATTTTCATTAACCTCAAAACCCTAACTCCTAACTTTTTAACCCCTAACCCTAATTCTAACAACAGCTCCCCGCACCTCACTGATTCAGAGGGGTTTGATTTAAATGCAGAAGACACGTTTCAGTTGAACGCATTCAGTTGTGCAACAGACTAGGTATCCCCTTTACCTAACACTAATTCTAACCCCAACCCTAAATCCCTGACAAATGGCCTTTTTCCTTGTGGGGACTGGCAAAATGTCACATGTTGGTTTGTTTACTGTCATTGTGGGGACTTCTGGTCCCCACAAGTATTGTTAAACATGACCACACACACACACGCTCCGGCTCTGTCTACAGGAATAGTGTGTGTGTGGCCACCGCTCCACTCTGCTCCGGTCGGAGGTTTTCTCAAATGAGTGGAGATAAATCGGTACGGTGAGCTGGAATGGCGCAGCAGTTATTTAAGGCTCTGTAGGTGCTTGGCCATATGCTGTATTCTTCCCCTCGGGAGGGGCTGACGTCGGTGAGTTGGACCAGTGTGGGGAGGGGGGGGGGGGGGGGGGGGGGGGGGCTGACGTCGGTGGTTGGACCAGTGTGGGGAGGGGGGGGGGGGGCTGACGTCGGTGAGTTGGACCAGTGTGGGGAGGGGGGGGGGGGAGGGGCTGACGTCGGTGAGTTGGACCAGTGTGGGGAGGGGGGGGGGGGCTGACGTCGGTGGTTTGACCAGTGTGGGGGAGGGGAGGGGGGAGGGAGAGCAGGGGAGGGGGGGAGGGAGGGAGAGCAGGGGAGGGAGGGAGGGGCTGACGTCGGTGGTTGGACCAGTGTGGGGAGGGAGGGAGGGGGGGAGGGAGGGAGGGAGAGCAGGGGAGGGGGGGAGGGAGGGAGGGGCTGACGTCGGTGGTTGGACCAGTGTGGGGAGGGAGGGAGGGGGGGAGGGAGGGAGAGCAGGGGAGGGAGGGTAGGGAAAGGAAAGGAGGAGGTGGAAAGTGGTGGGGGTGGCAGTGAGGGGAATTATTTGAGGACCTATATCACTCACATCTCCAGACTAGATATTAGGACTTAGGAAGACGATGCAAGGGAAACAAATCATGTATTACAGAAATGGATAATTATCCTATATATTCCGATTTCTCTATATTTTGCAAATACTTTTTACCTCTTAATTTAGGTAAGATGGTCCGTCTGGTGGTGCTAAACCCCAGATACTACAGTAGGTATCCGTTTTTTTCTTACACATCTATAGTCTGCTGTTGTGTACCTCTGTGCCTACAAAAAGGTGCGATCTAGAACCTTAAAAAAGTTATTCGGCTGTCCCCAAAGGAGAACACTTTGAAGAACCTTTTTTTGGTTTCAGGAAGAACCCTTTTGAGTCCATGTAGAACCCTATTGGGTTTCACATGGAACCTTTTCCCCAGCGGATTCAACATGTCACCTGGAACCAAAAATAGTTATCCTATGGGGACAGCCGAAGAACCCATTTTGGAACCCTTTTTTCTAAAGAGTGTACCGTCCGGTGGCGGAGATGAGGGAGGGCCTCGGTGGGCAGACCGACACGTAGGCAGGCCACTGCTCTCTCACGTTAGCCGCTCCAGAGGAATCCACAACCCAGCATGCTCTCTGTCTGCTCTCCATCTCTCTGACACGGCGGGCCGGCAGCAGACATTACCATAATTGGGTTTTCTACATGACGGGACAGAATAAATAATAATGTCATTTTATTTACAACCGCCTCCCCTCTTGTCCCGGTCCGAGGAGCTATCTCCCCCCCCATCCCCTTCACACACACTCATCCCTCTTTCTCTCTCTGGCTGGCGCGAGTCGTCTCGTCGGGCCGCCACGGCGCGTAGGTCAAGCGATGGCTTTTTGATCAGCTCCTGTCCAAAGCCATCAGGGCTGAGAGGACCGTAATGGAGGAGCGGGGTGACAAACAGAATGTAGGGGAAG